>NW_005871752.1:85905-89033 GCF_000147115.1 Myotis lucifugus | reverse complement strand
TTTCCCGCCGCGTTGCAGGGAGGTGGGCGCCAGCCGAAAGCGCAGCGCGGGTGCGGGGCCGTCGGGTGCGCCGCGGGCGCGGTTCTGAGCGCGTCGAGGCCCGTGTGTCTGTGCTTCCAGGAGGACGGGCTGGACCACCATGGGCGATGAAGACTGGGAAGCGGAAATCATCACCCCGCACCTGTCGTCCTACGTGCCGGTGCTGGAGAAGGTAGCCGCCCCCCCCCCGCGGAGTCCCGCTCGCTGCCCCGGCCCCGGGGAGGGGTCGCTGGGGCGGGCGCCCGGGGAGCTCGGTCCCCCTTCCCGGGCCTTTCCCGCCGGCTCCCTCCAGCGCGCTCCTGTCCGGATGGTGTGACACTGAGGCTTCCACGTCGCTGTTTCCTGAACGCGATGCTGTGGGTCACACGCGACTTCCTGGGCAGGACCGACCCGATAGAGTGGCCTTCCTGTGGGCGTGGAGTCAAGACGCTGGCAGCTTCTCACTGTAACAGTGTCACGAATATCTATCGAAGGCTTAGTCTTTGTTTTAATTTGGGAGGTTTTTGTTTTGTTTTTTGTTTTTTCCAAAAATGGAATTACTTGGTCAAAGGACGTTTTATGGTGGTTTTCCCCCTGCCCCAAGTTCTCAGTAGAAGTGCCAGGATGTGATTTTTGTTCACAGATACGCCGTCTCCAGTGGACTTCGAGTCGCCGGTCTCGTTTTTATTTTTTCTTCCTCCAAGCTTTTGCCCTATTACGTTTCCTCAGACAGTACACGTCCTGTGCGCGCTGATTGCAGACGCTGTTTGACGTCTCCTATGGCTGACTCGGGTCTCGCCAATGCAGCCTTTTCGAATCTTTGTGCTGTTCAGGAACATCCCTTGTTTCATGATTTGGGGATACTGACTTGGATATAATTTTTGTTAACAAATCTACCTTAGGATTCTTTATACATATTTGTGTGGGTCCAATTTGTAGTCAAATTTTTGCATTTGTCTGCAAACGTAGCAGCTGGTGCTGGCTTTTTTGGTGGTTATTGGCCTATTTGCCTTGAAGGGAGTGGTGCCGTTAACGGCTTTTTTGCCTGCCTTGGTTGAATAAAAAGTGCAGAAACTAAGGATGAACGTGGGACTTTTTAAAATGATATTTTTAATGTAGGAGGACTCGGGTCTTTTATGCTGCCCAGTTTCTCTTAGGCACCGTTTTGATTGGTTTTGCAGGCCCAGTTTCCGTTTGTAGAGACAGCTGGGTTTCCCTTTTGTTAAATTGATAGTGGCTCTGAGACCGTCTGGAATTGGTATCATCTTAATGTGTGTGATAGCCTTTCTGAATGCTGCTCAGGATTCTATTCGGAGATTTAATGTTGACACGTGCTTATATAAATTTGAATAATTGGCCACTGTTCTGGTAGCTCTTAGAATTTTGAGAGTCTAGATTTTGAGGTGGGTGCACCACCTCAGGATAGAACAGTGAGATGTGAGGTGAAGAAAAGTCGGTCATCTAACAAGTGCACGGGAAGGCAGAAATCTCGGTGCTCGGGCGTTGGTCCCTGCGTGCCAGCTGGTTGGGACATTCAGAAAGCAAATACTCAGGATTAAAATGGAAACAGCTTGAAATAGTCCATCCACAAATATAATTTTATAAAGTGGGAGCAGCAAAGTTTGTAAAATGATTTGGATAAGAAAAGAAAGTCCGAACCTTCTCTGTTCACATCACGCTGTGGTTCTGAACACTTGGAGTGGGGGAAACGAGTTAAGTCGGCTCGCGTGAATTGCGCGTACTCCGCGGGAGCCGTCTTTAACTGGGTTCATATAGATTTGCGGTGGAGTGCGGGAAACGTGTAAACTCGGGCCGATTGTAACTGCGTATTACCAAATATTTGTTTGTAATCCACCCTTTTGGTGGATGGAACAAAACCAAAAGACAGAGCCATCTTATATTTTGGCGGGAAATTCACCCGCACTCCAAGTGTTAAGTAGCAGAAACAGATGTGGCCCCCGGACATCACGGAGCTGGCAGACCTAAGGAGGCGGGCGTGCTGGAGCCCCAGGGAGAGTTCTGGCAACTTCTGGCCTAGTCATCAGCGAGACGTGGGAGGAAGAGTGTCTCTTAGTCGAGAGCACGGGAGCTCGTTGATGCTGAATAGGGCGAGTTGTGGGAGATGGGCGGTGTCTCATCCTCAGACCCTAAAAGCTAAGGAGATGGCCCCGGCGGCTGAGCTGGTCCAGAGATGGAGAGAGCCCTCTTGGAGGAGGGCCCGCAGGTTACAGCTGGTGGGGACGCCTGACCCCGGGAGGAGCTGCACCCCGAGTCTTCTGTCCTTGCTTCTGTTCTCGTCTACACTCTGCCCTCATTGATGGTGGTTCTGCTGCAGCCTGTCGTTGGTCACCTCATTATGAATTTGGATTGTTAAGTGCTTTTGTTTGGGGAAATTACTTTTATTTGAAAAAGGGCTTCACACCGAGACTAGGGCCTACATATTATAAGCTCTTGCAACAGTCACATTTGTTTCTGGGCTTTGGTGGTTATTTCTAAATGTTGAGGTGCTTTGCTCTTTCTTGTGAGACCTGGCAGCTTGCTGCACTTCGGGTCTGTGTGGGACACGTGGGACTCAGGTAGGAGTTCTGCAGCTCAGAAGGTGGTGGCGGGGGGCAATCCTTCCCCACAGCAGCTGCGGAAGGTGCTGTCGGAGGAACCAGGCTTCAGCTGGGGCGGGAGGGGCTGATCTGGCTGGCACCGCTGAATCAGAAGAAGGGGTGGAGGGTGGCATTGTCTGTATCTTGGGACTTTAATTTGTGTGAGACCAAAGGAGGAGAGATGTATTTTGTTCAGAATTTAAATTTATATGGCAAACTACCTGTGTAACCGGCCTGGTCAGCCTGTCTGGGCAGCCTACTCAGCTTTGCCTGACGTGGAACCGAGACTAGGAGATGAGATCCTGGTCTTCGGGACAAGTCCGTGTAATCCTCGGATGCGTTTCAGGGAGTCTGGGCATCCCATGAAAGCGGTGTTGCCAAGGCCTCGGGCTGGCGGGAGAACATGGGGCTGTCGCACTGGACACTCACTAACCTGGGCTGGAGGCAGCATCTTCAAGGGTCATCAGTTGTCCAGCTGTGAGCTTATTTGGGTGGCACACCTGACAAGCATTT
>NW_005871752.1:79500-81191 GCF_000147115.1 Myotis lucifugus | reverse complement strand
CTATCATAAGCTAGGGCTAATTTGACAGTTTTAAATACACATAACACTTATTGAATATATTAGCTATTAGAAACACTGGATATTTCTAGATATTTTTATTCATTGGAAACTAGAAGTTGATGTGTGTGGTATTTCATTTGATGTTTGAAAAACTTAATTTCTGTTTAGAAACAGTTAACACAAATGTGAATTTTATATTTTGACATGTTCCTGCTACTAATGGATATAATTTATTCTTTAAAGATGCATATATATTCTGTTTTTTAAGCCTGTGTCAGTGGTTGGCAAACTGCGGCTCACGAGCCACATGCGGCTCTTTTGCCCCTTGAGTGTGGCCACGAAGTTTCAATCGCACTGTATGTGCGCGCCTGCACATGGTATTTTGTGGAAGAGCCACACTCAAGGGGCCGCAGTTTGCCGACCACTGGCCTGTGTGTTAAGTCAGAGGCACTGATGGTTTGGACCATGTAATTCTGCCAAGAGGTTCAAGTGCAGGTTTTGTTTGCTGTTACTAACATTAGAAATAATAAATGTCTTCATGTTATACTGAAAGGAATGCTTAATACTTATTTATAGTTTACAATCCTAGTTTAGAATAGGTTATGTGATATTTTTCATGCAGACTGTTGAATAAAGCCATTTTAATGAGAAAACCATAACATTTCACTACAATTTTTTAAATTATATTTTTATTGATTTCAGAAAAGAAAGGAGAGGGAGGGAGAGAGAGAAATATCTGTGATGAGAGAGAAATATCAGTGATGAGAGAGAATCATTGATCAGCTGCCTCCTACTGGGGATCCAGCAAGCTGGGCATGTGCCCTGACGGAGAATTAACTGCGACCTCCTGGTTCATAGGTCAATGCTTAACCACCGAGCTATGCCGGCCAGGCTAAAACAGATTTTTAATTCCATGTTTTAGGTTGAAATACACATTAAATTTCTGATCAAAACTCTTTGTTGAGTGTTAATACTTTAGAGAGTTATCTTTATACTCCATGTGATCGTGGAAATTCACAGACCCATGAGTATGACTTCTTTCCCTTATGATTCGTCTGACTTCTTAGCTAGTTTCAGTGTCCATGTTATTTCCCCTCAGAACTTGTAGAGCTAGGAATGTGTTTTTGAAATGGACTCTTAGTTGCTTAAAACGTAACTGGGTTCGCTTTTCCTGTTCTGTGAAATAGGGTCTGAACAGCCTCAACTTCTCGAATCACATGCATCTTCAGGTTCTGGTGAGAGTGCTGACGGTGGCTCAGACACAGTTTTGCCTGTGGCTTTGGAGTTTCATTGACCCCTGACCCCTGGGTGGGCTGCTACAGAGATGGCGAGGCAGTGGGCGAGGATCAGGAGGCCATGCTTCGCTTCCCCCGGGGATGGAGTGCAGGGCAATCGAGCTGCCTTGGGTGCCTGTTACAATCTTTTGTTTTAAATAACCCTGCTACTTGCCATAGCAACTCTGCCCTTGATATTCTTAATGCAGTGGGAGAGAACCACACGGAAAGAAGTGTTGCTGGGGATGTGGGGGAAGGGTTGGTCTGACCGGAGTGCTAAAGGGAGACTTCACCAAGAGGTGGCCTTTGAAAGAGGCTTTTATAGAGTGAAGAGAGTTTTGATAGGGACAGTAGAAAAGCAGGCCCGCCACAGCAAAGGAGCAGCATGTAGGCATGTAGAAGCTGGGGGGGGGGGGG
>NW_005871752.1:77510-78888 GCF_000147115.1 Myotis lucifugus | reverse complement strand
GGTGCTGATTGGCCAGGAGGCTAATATGGGGACATCTGTGGCAGGGATGGGGGTGCAGAGGGCACTAAGCTTATTTTCTTTATCATGTGGCCCCTGCCTAAGTTCAGTTAGAATAGAAGGAGTGAGAGTGATTTAAATAGGAGAAAAATGCATTACTAATAGAGTAATTTAGAAACAGGACAAGAGTATAAAATTTTCAGTAACAATGACTTTCACTCGGGGGCATAATGTCAATAGCCCTCTCTCAGGTGAGGTTTCTATACAGAAAGTCAGAGTTGCCCTAGCAGGTTTGGCTCAGTGGATAGCGCGTCGGCCTGCAGACTGAGGTTTGATTCCGGTCAAGGGCACTTGCCTGGGTGGTGAGCTCGATCCCTAGTAGGGGGCATGCAGGCAGCTGATCAGTGATTCTCTTTCATCGTTGGTGTTTCTAGTTCTCGCTCCCTCTTCCTTCCTCTCTGAAACAGTAAAAATATTTTTTTAAAGAGTTGAATTTTCTGAACAAAGGTCACTAGGAAAATAACTAGTCTAGCGCTGTATTCCAGCGGTATGTTTATGTTTTTACCTTGATATCATAATGTAAGAATTTTTTAAATAAGTTGGGGGTATGTTAATTCCATCTTATAAACTGCTATACTTCTCTCTCCCTATACCTGAAAGTCTCCCAGATTCTTCTGACCTCTGCTTTTATGACATGCTCACAGTTACCTGCTAAAGAATTGTACTCCATGCTCACAGTTACATGTTAGAGAATTGTTCCCCATGCTCACAGTTACATGTTAGAGAATTGTTCTCTATTCTCACAGTTACGTGTGAGAGAATGTTCTCTATGCTCACAGTTACATGTTAGAGAATGTACTCCATGCTCACAGTTACATGTTAGAGAATTGTACTCTATTCTCACAGTTACATGTTAGAGAATTGTTCTCTATGCTCAGTTACATGTTAGAGAATTGTTCTCTATGCTCACAGTTACATGTTAGAGAATTGTACTCCATGCTCACAGTTACATGTTAGAGAATTGTTCTCCATGTTCACAGTTACATGTTAGAGAATTGTTCTCTATGCTCACAGTTACGTGTTAGAGAATTGTTCTCTATTCTCAGAGACATGTGAGAGAAATGTTTTCTCTGTTCTCAGATACATGTGAGAGAGATGTTCTCTATGTTCACAGTTACATGTGAGAGAGTTGTTCTCTCTGCTCTCAGTTACATGTGAGAGAGTTGTGCTCTATGCTCACAGTTACATGTGAGAGAAATGTTCTCCATGCTCCCAGTTACATGTGAGAGAATTGTTCTCTATGCTCTCAGATACATGTTAGAGAATTGTTCTCTATGCTCACAGTTACGTGTGAGAGAATGGTTCTCCATGCTCACAGAGA
>NW_005871752.1:41466-76471 GCF_000147115.1 Myotis lucifugus | reverse complement strand
GTTCTCTATTCTCACAGTTACGTGTTAGAGAATTGTTCTCTATTCTCGCAGTTACATGTTAGAGAATTGTTCTCTATGCTTGCAGTTATGTGTTAGAGAATTGTTCTCTGAACTCTTTCAGATGCCGGCGAGTCTAATAAAAGGGAGAGCGCGTCCACGATGGGTGGCTTTGGCGTTGGAAAGGGTTTTGGAAACAGAGGTAACACCTGCTTGTGATTCTTGCAGTCAGAACCCGATGACCGCGAGTCTGTCTTTGAGCTCGTATCTCCTGTGAGGCACATGGACAGTGCGCCTTTCCCGGGAATTTCCTGGTGAGAGCAGCAGTCTGTGCTGCTTTGGGGTGCCTGCTCTTCCATGTAGCTTTTTTACTGGCCGAGCTCCTTGCTGCAGCCTCCTTTCATGCTGATTCACACCACGGGTGAAGCCCAGTTCTCTCCTCTGTCCTCAAGGCTCCCCCGCCCTCCCAGACAGAGGCCATGCCATCCTCCACGCTGAATTGGAGCCTCCATCTTCCGTTGAGCAAAGAGGGCTTTGAAAATTAAACTTTCTTCCCACAAACCTTTAAAAACAAGATCAAGAGTAGAGTTTACTTCAAGGCCAGTAGGTGTAACTGGGGTGGAACCAGCACTCGGCTTTGGGGGAGGCGAGGACAGCGGGAAAGGGGCCATTGCAGCGGGCAGTGGAGCACAGTCCTTTCCTGAACCAGCTTCAAAGATGGCCAATATTTCAGTGAATGAACTAAAAACTTCAATTTTGTGACAATCCATTCTTTCTTAGGAATTCCCTTTATTTTGAAACTAGATGTCTGCTCAAAGAAAAACATCTTTGTCACCCAATCAGATACTGAGGCTCTAGGGCACTTTAATACTGTAATTGTGTATTAAAGCTGCAGGGGAGCTTGATGCTGGAAGCCATGTTAGACTAGGGTGGAACCTGAGATGGGAAGTGACTTGATACGTATACATTTTTCATATAAACGTAACATCTGTCCAACAGTAATTGGTTAGTCTCTGAATTACATAATCTATTTAATATTTTATAATTTAGATTAAATACTGATTGACAGACATCCTGTTTTACAACTAATTTTAAAGTATATTATTTCTTGAATATTTTTGCCCTAAAGATTATTCTATTAAGACTCAACATTTGCCAAAACCGGTTTGGCTCAGTGGATAGAGCGTCGGCCTGCGGACTGAAAGGTCCCGGGTTCGATTCCGGTCAAGGGCATGTACGTTGGTTGCGGGCACACCCCCAGTGGGAGATGTGCAGGAGGCAGCTGGTCGATGTTTCTCTCTCATCGATGTTTCTAACTCTCTATCCCTCTCCCTTCCTCTCTGTAAAAAATCAATAAAATATATTTAAAAAAAAAAAGACTCAACATTTAAAAATGCTGTCAAATATTACTGATGGATGCTTTTAGAATTGACTTTAGAGACATGTCTGTATGCTCCAGAGATGCATAAATCTAGACACAGGTTTTTATCGAATGAGAAAATTGAAAGCAGAGGTTGGTGGTGAAAGATTAAAAAAGTTTTATAAACAAGAAATTTCTTGTTACCTAGAAGGGAAAAATTACTGAATATTGGCTTACAATTTAGTTGTACTGTCCTCTGGCACATAAAGAAATTATGAGTTAATTTATAAAATTTAAAAAATTTTGGTACTTTGAATAGAAAGTATATAGTGGTGATGCTGACATATACCCCTGTATGGCCCATGTACATATAGAAGGGTATATGACATTTGAGGTAATATAACGTTGGCTGACATTTTAACCTCAATAAATTGACACAAGGCAGCCCTGTCCGGGCCGCTTGGTTCACTGCAGGGTCGCCCAGTACACTAAAAGATTGTGGGTTCGAGTTCCGGTCAGGCATGTATGGGAGGCTTTCTCACATCAGTGTTTCTCTCTCCCCCTCCCTCTCCCTTTTCCCCTTTCCTCTCTCTAAAATCAATATTTCCTCGGGTGAGGATTTAAAAATATATTAAAAAATAAATTGACAAAGGGAGAAATTGTAATACAATCTACATGAGTTCTTCAGTATTTCTATATAGTTGTCTGTGTTTTGTCCTGTTCTAAAGGGACGTCATAACAAGTCGTCCCTGGAAGGTGTTTTTATTACACCACAGAGCTACAGGTAATTATTGTTCTCAGAAATTTGCAAGTTTAATTTAAATTTTTGCAGGTTTTCCCAATAACAAGCTTGAAGAAGGTGATAGCTCTGGTTTCTGGAGAGGTGAGTTCAGTGTTTTTTGTAGTGACTATTGAAGTTTAAAGTCTAGAGAACATACTAAAGAGAAATTAAGGTTAAGTGTGTCCGTCTGTTCCAGTTCTGGAGCACTATCACTGTAGACTTGCAAAGTCAACATCTCTGGGGTGGGCCCTGGGAATTTATTTTTAATAAACTTCCCAGATAATTCTTAAGCAACCTTCAGTGTAGTGATCCTCTTATCTATTTAGAAACCCTGACAGTGTCATTAAAACCAGAAAAGCCAGGATATCCCCTCGTTTTTTCATTAGCAAGAATGGGGAAAAGTGCATGTCTTTTAAAAAACTGATGTCTCAGGTTTATTAAACAGGCAAATTACAGACGTAAGGATGACACATAAAAGAACAGTCATGTGCTTCTAGTGGCTGCAGACCACGTTTGGGACGACTAGTGGTTGAGATATTTCTGAAACCATGTTAGTCAAGTGGACAATCACGAAATGCTTGTCTGGCTGGTGCCCGCGCTTGGCACGGGTGCTCACTCACACACTTCCCATCCAGCATGTGGCTGCAGTAGGTGGTTTGTATGGGGATTGACTGAAGAATGTCTTTATATTTCTGTTGTTAAAGTATTTTAAGAGTTGTTTGTATTTTAACTTAGGAAAATATTTTTGTTACTAATTTAGCTTGTGGCGGTGCTATTTTTATTTAAAATAATTTTGAAGTAATTTATTTTTTAATCACAGTTGACATAGTTTTATGGTAATTTCAGGTGATGACTGTTATATTTTGATATTCCGTCTTTGCAGTTAACTGTTTAGATGCTATTTACATGTTAAACTTTTATTCAAGAGCCTAATAACTTCGGGGAAGACGCCCAGGCGCGGAGCAGGGGGTTCTCCAGGAGAGGAGGTAAGGACTGGGTTTGGAACAGTTCGTACTGATGGCCGATGCTCAGCTGACAAACTGCTTTTGGAAGAGATGAAAGAAAGGGAAACTCGGGTGGTGCAAACCGTTGAAGAAAACTACTTTGGCACATGGCTGTGCTGTTGACAAACGTGGGTGAACCTTCAGAGGGTGTTCCTCTTTCCGCTTCTGCTGGATTCCCCCAGGTTCCCCGCGACGTGCTTTGAAGTGCAGAGCAGGCGGGCTGAGTGGATCCTGGTCAGTCACGGTTTAGAGGAGCTGGGAGGCCCTTGTCCTGAATAGAATCTCCGGAGACGTGGGGGAGGAAGAAATTGTAAAAGACTTTTTGTTCTGGTCTAGTGGGGCTCCACCATACTCCACTAATCCTGCCTTTAATGAAGCAGATGTGAGATGGCACCAGTTGTGATGCGTAATTCTTACTGATCTGTAGGCAGACATGTTAAAACAGCAACAGCAGAGCCACAGAAAGACTCTCATGAACGTACAGAATTGTTCCAGGTATACAAAGCTCCTTACGATCAGAGTTTCTAATGTGGAAGGAACTCCATGGTGACCACATGTGCCGGTG
The DNA here is from genome assembly GCF_000147115.1 of Myotis lucifugus. Lineage (NCBI taxonomy): Eukaryota > Metazoa > Chordata > Mammalia > Chiroptera > Vespertilionidae > Myotis > Myotis lucifugus. The sequence goes on along the minus strand of NW_005871752.1, from coordinate 72,764 downwards.
CGCTCGCTGCAGCTCAGGGACGTTCTTTCCCTGGTCACTAGGGGGTCAGCTGGGTGCATGGCAGCCCTGCCTTGTGAAGCTGGACTGGCTGCGTTTCAGTGTAGCCTTATTAAGGATGGGGGATGGGAACTTACTTTGACACTAGAGGCCCAGTGCACGGATTCGTGCACCGGTGGGTCCCTCAGCCTGGCCTGCGCCCTCTCCCAATCTGGGACCCCTCAGGGAATGTTGGACTCCAGTTTCGGCCCGATCCCCACAGGCCAGGCCAAGGGACCCCACTGGTGCACGAATCCATGCACCAGGCCTCTAGTGTGCATATAAGATCTTTGGTTATTCTCTTCCCGCCCTCCCCCCTCCCCCCTTCCCTCTGAAATTCATCAGTCTGTTCCATGTTTCCATGCCTGTACGTTGAGCATCTGTCCCCTGGTGGTCAGTGCATGTCATAACTACAGTCACACGGTCGCTTAGGCTTTTATATAGGTAGATTGGTATGCATACTATCTATATTTTTAGAAAAGCTTAATATTATACCTTTTAATGACTTTTTCCTTCAACATTTTAAAAGATTTATGTATTGAAAGTATAGCTCTAAGTTTATATATTTTGACTTCTATAATAGTTCACTCTTGCCTTTTAACATTTATTTTAACAAAGATGATTATTTTTAAAAATACATTTTTATTGATTTTATACAGGGAGAGAGAGAGAGAGAGAGAGAGAGAGAGAGAGAGAGAGAGAAAGAAAGAAACATCAGTGATGAGAGAGAATCATTGATCGGCTGCCTCCTGCACATCCCACACTGGGAATCAAGCCTGAAAACCTGGGCATGTGCCCTGACCTGTAATCAGCCATGACCTCCTGGTTCATAGGTTGACGCTCAACCACTGACCCTTGCCGGCCGGGCAGAGATGATTATTTTTAAGACCATGTAGGATATGTGGTGTTTCTGCCCCTGCCTTTGAAAAAGAAGATGGTGTAGACTTTTAATTCTGCAGAATACCGGTGCTCTTTTCCCCTCTAGTTCCTAGGCTCTGTGTATAACGTGGAACTGGCGTTGTTCGTGCATATCCACTTAGGAGTCAGAGCCTCTGCTGTGTGGGCATTGAGCTGTGGGCACCACAGATACTGAGGCATTAGAGGGTCTTGGGCTCCACAGAGAAGGTGGATTTGGAAAGGCACCCAATTGAATTTATAGGAAAGAATAGAGTGGGGGATGATGGCTCGATTAATCATATTAAACATAGATGAATAGAACCAATGAACCCAAAGATAGATGGGAGGAGGAAATTCTCTAAATTTGAAAAACCTGAAAGCTGTTACCAGATTTGGAAGACAGACTGAGAAGCCCTCATTCCAACATGTGCCTGCACAGCTGAGGAGAGAGCAGAAAAGCGGAGGGCGGGGGAGAGGGGAGGAGAGGGAGGAAGAGAACAGATGAGACTTTTCCAGTTTAAAGAGGCACATGAGTCCTGAGCAAATCAAATAACAAATTCACACCCTGCACATGTGTTGAAATTACACTATTACCAAGATGAAAACTAGAACCACCAGGGGGAAGATCCACCTGAAGAAGATCAGTAGGTTGAGAGCAGAAGTGTCTTTGTGGTGAAGGCAGGTGAGAGGATAGTAGGATCAGGTGCCGCGGGAGAGGAGCTCCGAGCTCAGGTGGGTGAGCTCGTGCAATTCAGGTGCTGGAGAGAAACAGTACCACGCATACAAAGACCACGTTCAGTACTCAGGCCATTGAGGAAAGAAGTACTAAGTTGTCTAGGTTAGTAAGAAGGGACTGAGCAGGAAGAAAGGAGTAGAAAGCAATGGTGAGCCAACAGAAGCCTAATAATGCAAATCGACCAAATGGCGGAACCACCAGTCGCTATGACATGCACTGACCACCAGGGGGCAGATGCTCAACACAGGAGCTGACCCCTGGTGGTTAGTGCGCTCCCACAGGGGGAGCACCGCTCAGCCAGAAGCAGGGCTCACAGCTGGCGAGTGCAGCAGTGGTGGCAGGAGCCTCTCCTGCCTCTGCGGCAGCACTAAGGATGTCTGACTCCCATGGGGAGTGGGCCTAAGCTGGCAGTCGGACATCCGCCGAGGGGTCCCAGACTGCGAGAGGGCGCAGGCTGGGCTGAGGGGGGTCCCCCCGCCCCCCAAGGGCATGAATTTCGTGTACCCGGCCTCTAATAAATAAACGTTTTAAAATTGGTAAGCCTAATATAAGCTGATGATAATGATAATTAACTTAGGGGGTTTCAGAAACAAAGAACTAAAATACTAGCAAAGACTTGTTTTTTTGTGTGTGGGTTTTTTGTTTGTTTTTTGCCTGCTCAGTAGGAAGGAGAATAGATGGAAAATAATTTAAAGATTTCTTAAATATGATAGAATTGAAGGGTGATCAGAAAAAGGATAAATAAAACACATAACTTCCTGGTGGAGGAAATCCAATAGAAGGACAGGGCTTTGGAGGAAGGAGTCTAGGTTTATAATACTTAAATATTTAAGTATTTGTGGTGAAATGAAAGGATATCAGTAAAAGCATAAAATAAAATACAGTAACTGGGGAAATCTAATAGGACAAAAAAGCACAAAAAGCATTGAAACTCAGTTAAAAACACTAAGATGTAGAAATAAAAATCTATATGTCGATAATCACAATATACACGAATATATTTTAATGCAAAACCAAAAATAAAGAGAAAAAGTGTCAGTCAGTATTAGCCAAAAGAAGCTGATACAGCAATAGGAGATAAAAGACTTGCATATTAGTGATAAATAATGATACAAGGCATGCTCACTGGGTAGACATTACAGTTCTGAGCATGGTTTGAATCTAACAACATATTCTGTATATAAAGCAAAAATAGAAGTAACTATTAGAAAATTTTGCAAATCCTAATTAAACCCTTAATTCTAGATTTAAACCGTTTTTTCTTCAGAAACTGACAGACTGAGCAGAATGAAAAGGAGTGAGACAATAGAAGATTTGAGCACCAGTTACTAGGCTTGATTTAATATTTCTCTGTGGAGTAATATCCCCCAAAAGGACAGGTTACATGCTATTTCCCAGCCAATATATGGAAAAGACGTAGAATTGGACCATCTATTAAGGCCAAAGGGAAGTTTCAAAGCTCAGCATAGGATTTATATCAGGGCCATGTCGTCTTGTTAAAGAACAATAAAAGTAGAAAGCAGTATCAAAAAGCCTCACCCTTGCAGTTTGGGAACTGAATTTCTCAGTTTATGCATAATAGTTCACATGGAAACAATGAAGTATTTAGAGCAGAGTGACAGTAAAAACATGTCAGAACTTACAGGATATAGCTAACAGCTGGCTTTTTAGAGGAAATGTTACAATCTTAAATGCATCCATTAGAAAAGAAATTAGATGGATGTTCAACTTAAGAAAGGGAGGAGCAAGTTCATCTGAGGAAGTAACAAAGATACTAGACACGAATGAAATAGGAACATACAATGGAGTGCTGTTCAGCAGTAAAGTGAAGTAGTTTCACACAGCAGCCAAAACAGGTGAATAAAAAAGCATGACGAGTATGTTTAAGTATGTTCCCATTATATAGAGCTCAAAACAAAACTAAACCATGCCTTGAGTAAAGAGAAGTACAGAATTGGTAAAATTAAAACAAGAGCAAGGAAATGAAAAACCACTCAGTACTGGGGGCCGGGGAGAGATTTCCAGGGAAGAAGTGATGCATTATGGGGCAAAGGTACTGGGGACTGTTTAGTCTTAAACAGGGTGATGGGTCTGTAGGTTTTCATTTTAATGTATTTATTTTAAACGTGCATATGTTTTATATGTTCTTTTATTTATACACACAAGCAATGAAATAAGTTAAGCCTAAAAGCAGAAAAGCAGATCAAAAGGGCTTTCTTGAAGAGAGAAATTCTGACAGGGTTTCTTAAAAGATAAAAGAGGCACAAATAAACCTTTAGAAGAATAAGGTGGTGTCAGCACTGATCAGTAACCTGTGGCTGGATTGAGGAGTGCTCTGTGCGGGAGGGAGGTGACAGAGGCAAAACTGTCTGCCCGTTTTATAAACAGGCTCTAAGCACACACAGGACCCAGGATCCAGAACCAGCACCTGTAGAATTCTTATGGATTAGTTTCCTTAACCAGAAATAGTTCCAAGTTCATAAACTATACAATTTAAACATTTCCTACCCAGTTGGCATCTTGGTTTTGAATTGATCTTGATCTGTCATAGGTGGGATCTCATTTTACTTGAACTGTTTCTACTGATTTTTCTTTTGTATTCAGTTGAGTTAAAAATGTGTTATTTATAACAGGAAGTCACACTGTGTGTGTGCCTACATTTCTGTGCTTTGAGTATCATGTTTGCTATTTCCTATAGGAGCAAATAGAGGCCCAGATTTATTTACTCTCTGCAGACTGTATACATCAGTGATGGCAAAACTTTTGAGCTCGGTGTGTTAGCATTTTGAAAAACCCTAACTTAACTCTGGTGCCATGTCACATATAGAAATTTTTTGATATTTGCAACCATAGTAAAACAAAGATTTATATTTTTGATATTTATTTTATATATTTAAATGCCATTTAACAAAGAAAAATCAACCAAAAAAATGAGTTCGCGTGTCAACTCTGACACGCGTGTCATAGGTTTGCCATCACTGGTATACATCCTGTTAGTGATGCAGTTGTGGCAACTTTCAGGATTTTAAGAGCAACCCTGTTTCCTTATGGTCACCTTTAGTTTTGATTCCCAAAGCCAGCAGTGCGCTTTAAAAAAAACTGTAGCCAGGTCTATTCATAGTAGGAGGGTTAAACATTTATAGTCAAACTAGAGGCCCAGTGCACAAAATTTATGCACTCGGAGGCGGGGGGCGGGGGAGGGCCGGGCCCCTCAGCCCAGATTGCGAGAGGGTGCAGGCCAGGCTGAGGGACCCCACTGGTGCATGATCGGGGCGGGGAGGGACCACAGAAGGGCTCCAGGGTGTGTCCAGCCTGTCTTGCTCAGTCCCAATCAGCCAGACCCCAGCAGCAAGCTAACCTATCGGTTGGAGCATCTGCCCCCTGGTGGTCAGTGCATGTCATAGCAACTGGTCAACTGTCCTCCCCCTGGTGGTCAGTGCACATCATAGCAAGCGGTTGAGCAGCCTTAGCATCTCATTAGCATATTACGCTTTGATTGGTTGAACAGACGACCAGACACTTAGCATATTAGGCTTTTATTAAGTAGGTTATAGTGTTTCTTCTCAGTGAGTACTTGTTCATGCCTTAACATATTTGAAGTCATTGAATGATGCAAGGCTTAAGTTAAACTGTGTCCCCACAGCGTCTTTGTCCTGTGCTGTTCATGTGCGTGTTGCTGTTTTAGGCTTTCAGGATGGAAATGACTCAGAAGCTTTGGCGCCGCCCAGAAGAGGTGGACGAGGTGGCTTCCGAGGTTGCCGTGGAGGGTTTGGCCTGGGAAGTCCAAGTGAGTAGTGGGTGCAAATGGTGCGGTTCAGTGAGGAGGGCATGAGACAGACAAGGCCTGTCCCATGAGGTTGTTGGGAGGAGGATAGGATGGCCCAGCACAGGGGTGGGGCACAGTCGCCTACGTTGTACATCTACTACTTAGACACAGGTGAATGCATCCTGCTTATGTAGGAGAGCAAGCATCTTTTCAGACGATTGTGTGACTCGGCTCTTCAGTGTCACAGTGTTACTGTTTCGGAGCCGTGCTATCGTGGCCGACCTTACCAGTAGGCGGCCTTCTCATGGCTCTCTCCCAGCCTGCCTTTCACAGCGTGGCTCCTGCCTCCTCCTCCAGCTGTCATCCTGGGAGCGGAGGTGTGGCCTTCAGAAGCTGCTGGGTTGCCTGTCCCTCCTAAGGGAGGACAGGCGAGTGCTTTGGGAGCTAAGAGCGGAAGTTTGTGATGATGCACTAGGTGTGCAGCCCATCAGTGACTCGGCACTTTTTAAAGTGGGGCCTGGAAGGAGCCCAGGGGCCATTCTGGAGAAAAGGGGGCTGTGCAAGTTCAGGCAGGCACAGCGCTGCTTTGTGGCGGTGATTTAACGCTTGCCGGTATTATATTTTGACAAATCATTGACCCTAAATGCTTTTATGAAAATAAACATTTTGAGGAAGTAATTTGTAACTGAAGGAAATAATTTGTGGAGAAATCCTGTGTGCAGTACTTAAAAAACACTCCGGTGATTCCCGTTAAATTTGAACTATTTTACCCACATCTTTTAACTTTTGGCATTATAACATGATTTATTCTTTTTACCCATGATTTTAAAACTTCCTAAAAGTAACAAGTCATCTAATTTTATCATCTACACATCTAGACAGCGAGTGTGAGCAAGACGAGGGGACGCCACGCACTGGCGGCCTTTTTGGATCTAGGAGATCGGCGTTTAGTGGCCCGGGTGAGAAATAGAATTCACTATTGAAAATTAATTATTCACCTACGCTTTTAGTTCTAGGGTTAGTAACCCTAACATATATGTTTACGTATGCTAGGTTGGCTCATGATTTTTTTTCTGCTTTCTAGCTCTGTAGGCAAAAATACATGGACAGTTTTGCCTCTCATAAAATTTATACACTGAATTATTTCTTCTCTCTTATCTACCAGTTAATTTGAGTTATAAATTGTGCTTTTAATTAGAGGAAGGAAAATAAATTTTTCATTAGTTTCAAAGAAGGGATTCTGAGTTAGGGGATTTGAGGAGAAAATGAAATAAGAATACAGTTGTTGATGAATAATGTTCAAATGTGAGGACATAAACTATGGTACATGCGGGCAGTGGATTATTACTCAGCACTCAAACGAAATGAGGCACCAGGCTGTGAGGAAATACGGAGGAACCTTGAATGTCTCTCACTACGTGACAGAAGTCACTTGGAAAGGCCGTGTGCCTCTGATCCCAACTCCATGCTCCATGACCCCCTAGAAGGAACACGGTGGCGTTTCAGGGGGCAGTGGGGAGGGTTGAGCAGGCAGAGCATGAAGGATGCTCAGGGTAGTGGAACTGCTCTGTGGGACGCCGTAGTGGTGGACATGCGTCCTTCCACGTGTGTCCAAGCTCACACAGTGGTCAGCACAGAGTGAGCCTGATGTCCGCTCTGGCCTCTGGGTGGTGAGGACGTGTCGGTGAAGGGTCTCAGTTGTAGCAGGTGCACCCCTAGGGGGGTTGTTGACAGTGGGGGTGGCCATGCATGCGTGGGGACAGGAGGAAATGGGAAATCCCTGTATCTTCCCTCAGTTTTGCTGTGAATCTAAAACTGCTCTAAAAATGGAAGGTTTTTTTGTTAATAAATCTTTATTGTTGAAAGTGTTACATATGTCCTTTTCCCACCTCCCCTTGCCCTCTCCCCAGCCTGCACCACCACTGGCTGTGTCCTTGGGTCATGCATCTATGCATATGAGTTCATTGTTGATCTCTCCCCCCTTCACCCTCCCCTGCCTTCCCTCTGAGGTTGGACCGTCTGTTCAATGCTTCTCTGTCTCTGGGTCTATTTTTGTTCATCAGTTTATGTTGGTCATTTGAGCCCAGAAATGAGGAGTTCATGTGGTATTTATCTTTCTCCAACTAGCTTATTTCGCTTAGCATAATGCTCTCTAGGTCCATCCCTACTGTTGCAATGGTAAGAGTTCTTTCTTTTTTATAGCAGCGTAGTATTCCATTATATAGACGTACCATAGTTTTTAATCCACTCATCTGTTGATGGGCACTTAGGCTGTTTCCAAATCTTAGCTATGAACGTAGGGGCGCGTACATTCTTTCTAATGGGTGTTTCTGAGTACTTGGGATATATTCCTAGAAGTGGGATCTAAAAATTGAAGTTTTTAAAGAAAACATTCAGATGAGAAAAAGGTTTAGATGAAATGTAGACTGCAGAGGTGGATGATCGAGGGACTAGGAGTCCTGAGTACGTGCTCAGGGTCTGATTAGAAATAGCTCTGTGGTGCGTGCGCTGGAGGGGGCGTGCTTTCTCTAAAGCGTCTGCAAAACCATGTCTTCCAGGCAATGGCGACATTTACCAAAGCAGAGGTGGGAGTGGACGAGGTGAGTTTTTGTTTTTATTTATTTTTATTTTTATTTATTTTTTGTTAGTTCTCACCGAAGGATAATTTTTCCATTGATTTTTAGAGAGAGTGGAAGGAGGGAGGGAGGGGTTGGGGGGGAGGAAGAGAGAAGTGAGAGATATACATCGATTGGTTGCCTCCCACACACGCCTGATGGGGGCCAGGGATCAAAACCCCAACCCAATGCCCTTGTCCGGGAATTGAACCCATGGCCCTTTGTTGGGCAGACCAATGCTCTAACCACTGAGAATACTGGCCAGGATCAAGGTGAGTTTTTGTTTGGTTTACCTATAAGTGGTTAAAATGAGTGTAATACAAGTTTAATTTTTGAAGTTAAATGTAGCTGTTACTGCATTTATACACTTGGAGCATACATTTGCACAGCCTGTGTTTTAGAGTGACTTAATACTTAATGCTGTAGATGTATTTCCTTAATATGCTTACAGGGCTGTTTGCTGAAGCTTCATTTATAGTAAGTAAAGACTGAAAGTCACCTAGAATTTATCAGCAAGAAACTCCAATAAGTAATAAAACCACGAAATGAAATATCAGGGAAATATGAAAGATTGAGAAACTGTGTACAGAGCCTTACTGTAAAGCAGTGTGTTTTTTCTTACGACGCGGTTTGGTTTGGTTTGGGGGGAGGGGGTGGAGTCCAGTGCACAGGACGTGGTGCCCGAGGGTGTTTCAGTCACGCCCTTCCTGTCCTGCACGAGGGCCACGCTCTCCTGGCTGTTAGGACAGTGGAGCTGGCTGGCCGTCTGGAAGCCTCAGCGCCATGCAGTCTGAGCATTCAGAGCACCCCGCCCAGGCCCTGGAGTCTCGACTCTAGAAAGATTCTTCTCCAAATGCTCCCATTCGGTGTGAAAAGAAACGTTTCGAGACCTTTCTGTGGACAAGTATAGGGCTCCCAGGAAAAGGCTCCCCCTTGTTAGCCTCCCACACGGAGGGCAGCCTGTTCTGGGTTGTGATTACCCACAGCGGCCCAGAGGGGGCGTTGCCTGAAGTAGAAAGGCCACAGGTGCACAGGGGGGCCTGGCTGCTCCTGCTTTTCCTCTGGGGTCGGGACTCCCAGGCCGGAGGTGGCCGCATTGTCAGCCCTCAGGAAAGCCTGGGTCTCGCGTCTTCTGAGCTTCCTCTGGGGAGTGAGGCGCGTCCTGGGTGAGAGCAGGGGCGAGGACATGGACGCTGGGCCTGGGTGTCTGACTTTGCCCCGTGGCGGTTCTGCTCTCGGTTCGTTCCCTGTAATAAGTCATCGCGTGAGTCCTGGGAAATGGTGGGACCTGGAGGTGCTGGTGGGGACACCCCACACAGATGAACACACACTTCCTTTTAGAAAATAAATCCCTTTGCTGAGGGACATAGGAATTAGAGACATAACAGCTTAAACAAAAAACAGTAATATTTAACAGTCATCTGCACAAAACCAGCATTTTGAATACGAAGGAAACAAAATGCTCAGGATCCCACGTATCTTCATTGTCTCAAGTGTTACTTGTGCGGAAGGACTTTAAAGACGTCTGTCCGTTTTTAGAACGTTCTCTTTGAAGACAAGCAGTGAAGATAAAGATGGGTACCGCCTTTGTCCTGATTGTCACTGTGGGTTTCCTTCCTAGGTGGCTACAAAGGGCTAAATGAAGAAGTCATCACAGGCTCTGCAAAGAGTAAGTGTTCCTTGAGATGAGGTGTTTGATTCTTATAGTGAGAGTTCTTTCACCCCCCAGTTTTAAAAAAACATTGATCTCTTTTTGGGTTTGATCCCCTTTAAGATTCTTGGAAGTCAGGAACTGAAGGAGCAGAAAGTGATGACACTCAAGGTACGTTAATGTTGTGTGATTCACAGAATGTGTATTGCATTTTAATAAAAACGCAGAATATTTAAAAGCGAAGTTAACTTTTTAAACTTAGAAATGAAAACTTTAATGCTAAATATTGAGAAATTGTATAGTATTTAAAGTTTGATTTTGCCAATCTTTGTCTGTTTCCCTCTTACTTTTCTTCTGGTCCTGTAATGGAGATTCTGTTTATTATTTGAATTCCAAGGACCAAAAGTGACCTACGTCCCACCTGCCCCACCCGAGGACGAGGACTCCATCTTCGCACATTATCAGACAGGCATCAACTTTGACAAGTACGACAGTATTCTCGTGGAAGTGTCTGGACACGACGTTCCACCAGCGATTTTGGTCAGTGATCATTATCCCTGTATTGACTGTCTCAAGCTGTGGTTTCAAAATATATGGCACATTCCTTTAAGTCGATACTAAAGAATACAAGAATTTCATCTTAGTCAGTAAAGGGTTAGGAAATTCGAAACCCTGTCTACCACCTACATAGCATTAATTCCTGTGTTGAAAGAGAGGCTCCTGATTTCACCCCACCTCCAAACCAGCTGCACCTTTTACTTACATTTACTAGAAAGGATACTCGAGAGTCAGGATCTCTGCTTCCTAAGTATTTGAGAAAGTTGGGTTAGGGAAGTGATTTCCTCAGGCAGGTGGACCTTGTTGATAACCAGCCCTTGTTACTGACCAGTTATTTGTGTCTCACAGGTTTAAAGGGGGCAGAGAAACTGCCTTTAGAACCACTGTCTCCTGGAACTACTCCTTATGCAATTGAGTAGTGATGCAGGTTGGATAGGACTTTGAGTGGGGCCGTATTAGTAAAGTAACTTCAGTATGTAGAGTGGAATTTTAAAAAGCTGAAAACGAATTCAAATGGAATGTTTATGGAATGATCTGCAGTTGATAAATGGAAATGAACCACTGCCCCTTTCTTGTAGACGTTTGAAGAAGCTAATCTCTGTCAGACGCTGAATAACAACATTGCTAAGGCTGGTTACACGAAGCTGACTCCTGTGCAGAAATACAGCATCCCTATCATACTCGCAGGGCGAGACCTGATGGCTTGTGCTCAGACAGGATCGGGGAAAACGGTAAGCCACTTTCCCGCGTGTGTGCTGCCCATGCTCGAGTTAACGGTGTTTGAACTTTGGTTCTTCCCCAAAGAGCTTGAATCTCTTTTGTTGGATTGAAGATTTGAAGATGATTTCAGTGAACTGTCGTAAATACTGTACTTACATTTTTGCTTCTGGTTTCTGCTCTTTGTGGGGTGTGCGTAGTTCTGAAGAAAGAATTTTAAAGTGATTTTAGACTAGTGTTGCAGTTAGCAGATGTTTAACTTTTCTAGGTGTGTTCAGCTCCTTCTGGAACATGGTAGTATCTAAACCGAAATGATGGAGGGTGGAAGAGGATGCGTGGTAATTTGTCAGTTATGCCCTTTAACTTGTAGGCAGCGTTTCTCTTGCCAATCCTGGCGCACATGATGCGTGACGGCATCACCGCCAGCCGCTTCCGGGAGCTGCAGGAGCCCGAGTGCATCATCGTGGCCCCCACCCGAGAGCTCATCAACCAGATCTACCTGGAGGCCAGGAAGTTCTCCTTCGGGTGAGTGGTCTGGAGGCCGCGCGCAGTGGGCGTTTTTTAACGAGACTTTCTCCTCTGCTTGGCGGAGAACTCAGTAACACCACAGTCATGTAACTTCATCCACGTGTTCTTTTTCCTAATCTTGTTTACGGAATCCCTGCTTATTTTTATTTTTAAAAAGAAACATGCTTATGAAAACTTAGATGATACTAGAATAAGAAAGTAAGGCAGTCCTCGGGTTACGTCGGACTCGACACACCTTTTGTGGTTTCGTTGCTATCTCCCATTTATAGTATTTATTTTTTAAAAAGTTCCGTCATTTCGACGTATGTACATATGTGCGTTATGTTTTTTATTATTTATTTACCACAAGTAAAGGTCAGAAATTGTTATCTCTTTTAAATTTTTTTACTATTTCACTTCATTACTGCTGTGTATATGCTCCATGTGAGTGACGCAGGTGCTTGTATAGGTGGGTTCTGACTTACGGCAAAAATCGCATTACGTCACTCCATAGGAACAGATCTCCGACGTAACCCGAGGACCTACTGTAGTGAACATATTGGTGTATGTTCTGGTAATTTTTAATTTAAAAAATGAACTTCAGGTGTTCCTAATTTTCTCCTCTTTTACACATAAACATGGAAAACTGCTTATTTCATTATTAGACCTAATTTTAAAGACTTTAAAATGACCTATGTGTATGTATTTTACTTCTCTCTTTGGGGGTGTTGGAGTTGTTTCTAATTTGGGGCTACTATAAGTAAAGCATTCCTATAACCATTGTGTGGAACTCTGTATCTGGTAGATTACTTGCCTCCATTTCATTTAGTTCTTTTTCTAGATTTCTGCAGTTCTTTCATTTCAGGCATATTTCTTTGTCTCCTCGTTTTGGCTTCTCTCTGTGTTTCTGTGCACTAGCTAGAACTGTTGAGTTTCCGGTCTTGGTAGGATGGCCTTAGTGGTAGGTCCTGTGGGGCCCAGCAACAGTCTCCTTGACACCCTGGGCCAGTTCTGCAGGAGGGTCTCTGGTGTAGGCTCTGTGGGCCTCCTGTGGCAGTTGAGCCTTGACGGAAATACGGTGCCGGTGGGCATGCAGTAAGAGGACTCGACACGGGCATTGGCGGCTGTCCCTCCAGCCCTCAGCCAGAGCCACACAACGCGGTCTGTCCCCGTGTGTCTCTGGCAGCCTTCCAGCCTCCGTCCCTTCACTGGAGCCCAGAGTGAGTGCCCACAAACGAGCATTTGTGCATTGTTCCTTTAAGAGGAGCCCTGGGTTTCCAGCCGCCTTCTGTCTCACCTGGACAGGTAGAATCCCTGCTGGTTTTCACAGCCAGATGTTATGTGGGCTCTTCTTCGTGGCTCTGGTGCTCTTGGCTGGGGAGCCCGTGTGGGGTTGTGACCCTCACTCCTAAGGGGGAACCTTTGCAATGAGACATTATTCCTGGTTCTCAGCCGCCACGTGGGAGGGCCGCGGGCCCAGCCCTTCTTGCACCTCCCCCTCCCCACCAGTCTCGGGGTCTGTATCTTTGGTTGTCAGGCTTCTGTTCAGCTGCCCTCAACTTGATGCTCAGGTTGGTGGGTCTGTAGTTCAGTTGGAAGGTGGATGTGGTCATGGGAGGGAGGGAGCAGTGTCCACCTGTTCTGCGTCTTGCACCTTCTCCACCCGTGCCTTTCAGTCCTAGTGACAAATGGTGGCCTGCTCAGCTGGCGCCACCTGTGATCTTAAACGGTGTATGCTGTGGTGTTGCTTATTCTAGAACTGGCCCTCTCTCTTTATGAAAGCATATATTCCTTTGGATGGATGGACTGTAATTTTTGAGTTTTCTATTGTTAGATGCTTAGGTAGTTCTCAATCTTTCGATACTAAAAACAATGTTGGCATTGAATCTTATTATACAGTCATCTTTGCCCGTACGGGGGCATATCTGAAGGATAAATTCGTGTGTGTGAACTTACTGGAACAAAAATAAGTTTTTAAATTTGAATAGTGACTACAATTGTGAAATGGGTGGCTTCAGTTTACCCCCTCGAGTGCCAGTTTCCCTATAGTCTGCCTGACTGGTGTCGTCACACTTGAGGGGAAATGTATTAATCTTTATTTGTTTTCCTTTTAGAAATAATGTGTAACTTTAAAAAGGTTTAAAGGTTATTTGTGCTTTTAATGAATCATTTCTTCATGTTTTTGTCCTATTTTTGTGTGGGCGGTGGTGGTGTTTATCCTTGTTTTTTAAGAGCTCTTTATCAGATAACAAAATATTTTTCCATGGTTTTTCATTTATCAACCTCTTTCTGGGAAGAATTTAACTTTTTAAAGGTTGCTGAATGTATTAGGTTTTGTCTTTATGGATTTTGCTTTACATTTTGTTAGATATAAGTGTCTAATTTTCAAGTAACTAGAAAATAACATTTCTTTTTCTTGTCAATAGAACTTGTGTAAGAGCTGTTGTCATATATGGGGGAACCCAGTTTGGGCATTCGGTTCGACAGATAACCCAAGGCTGTAATGTGTTATGTGCTACTCCTGGGAGACTGATGGATGTCATCGGTAAAGAAAAGGTAGGCCCGGGGGCGGCTGTGTGGATGAATTAAGTGTTGTGTATGGGAATGGAGACAGTGCTATAGAGATGGAGATGTTTATTAGAGCACCATTGATAACCATTCCTATGGTAGGCCCCCATCACACTTTTTTAATGTGTTCTTACCTCCTTAACGGGAGATAAATACTAGTTCTCATTTCATACTTGGGAAAACAAACTCAGCATGATCATGTTATTTATTTAAAACCCCCTCGTTAGCTCTAGTAAGTTAATAGGGCTAGGGTAGAATCTCGATCTGATTTCAGAACCCGTATCCTATACCCAGCCACACTGGGAGACAGATGTGATAAACGCTTTTCTCTAGTTTCATCTGTGTCTGGATGAAATCTTTTTTCCCCCTAGAAGAAGCCTTTGACGACAACAGTTTTGTCTCCCATTTAAGTGTGGGAGCGATAGTAACCAGACTTGTTAATTTTCTAAGACTTTAAGGAGATTTTAGGGCCATGTACGTACTTTAGGTTTTCACATACCACAGTTACATCTCTAAACAATACTTTAAGTTCACTTTCATGAACGTGATTTGCTTTTTTTTTTTTAGCTCTTCTCTAAAGAGGTTACTCAAAACATGTTTTTTCTGCATCAAGGCACTTCTCTTAGAATACTTACTAAGAGTATGCAGAGGGGGGGAAGGGAGGGGGGAGGGTGAAAGAAGAGGAAAGGATTAGCCAGAGAACATGCTGTGTAGGCACAGCCCATGGACACACACAGCGGGAAGAGGGGAGGGCCGGGGGGAGGTGGGCCAAGGGGGGTTGGAAATGGGAACATCTGCAATAGTGTCAACAATAAAAATAAAGTTACAAAAGAGCATCCAGAGAGGTCCATCTTGATCTGTCACTAAACATGTCCCATGGTGGCACCAGAGTCATCCGTTTCCTGTTTGTAAATGTGTGCTGCTCTTTATAGCATCAACGTTCAAGGTCAGAGGCATTCCCCAGTTGTTCTCGAGTGGTTAGAGAATGGAGAATTTATTCAGGATTTGAAGGAGTTAGAAAAAAAAGTTGCCATTTAAAAGACATTTGTATTTGTCATTCTGTTAGAAATTTTTATTTCTCAAGGAATCTGACTTTATCAGAAAACAGTCTAGATCTGTGCTGTCCAATTCATTATTCATGTGGCTATTTAACTTCAAAGATGATTCAAAATTTAAAATTGAGTTTCTCGGGCTCACTAGCCACAGTGCAAGTGCACATATAGCGACAGGGGCCATGCTGGTGTGTCGGGCAGCGAAGATGAGAATGGTCACGTGAGTGAGGTCTGCTGGGCAGTGTTGGTCTAGATTCTGGTTCTAGTCCTAACTTATAAAATGTTCACAACATTAGAGATCATGGAGACTGAAGTAAACAGTAAAGTATTATCTAAGCATGACCATTCTCATTGCATTGATTTCTAATCTTCATCCTTAAGAAAATGTTAATAGTTGGAATGTGTAATATTTTAGTTTAATATATTAACTAGTGTGCATTCTCTGTTCTAATCTTTGAAAATACCCATAAAGATTGGTCTTAGACAAGTCAGATATCTAGTTCTGGATGAAGCTGACCGCATGCTGGATATGGGTTTCGGACCAGAAATGAAGAAATTAATTTCCTGTCCAGGAATGCCTTCAAAGGAACAGCGCCAAACCCTTATGTTTAGTGCAACTTTCCCAGAAGAAATTCAAAGGTTCATTTTTTTTCTTCTTAAAGATAATTGTAATGTACATAACATGCTTTTATAGAAACAGAAGCAATATGAACATTCTATTTATGAGAAATATTTAATTTTTTTTAAGATTATAAAATAATTTAAAAAAGTAGATGTATTCCTAAAAAGTGACCATAGTTTTCATTGTTTCTTACCTTTGTTCTTGGCTTTGCATTAACCTCACATTTTATTAAAATGTGTATGTGTGTATTATAGCACAGCACCTAGCTAGGATTTAGTAAGTTCTTACTAAATTAAGTTGCTTTTATAATTGTCCCTTTTCTTCAAATCAGAGTTATAGAGCTTGGGGGAATTGGTCTTTGGTAGAAGATGTGCCTACCAGCTGTTGACAGATGTGGCCTGGTGAGTTGTGAGGTCAGGAGAATCCCTCTAGTGTGGTGACTCTTCGTTGGGCCTGCTGGCCCCTTAGCCACGCGAGCCTGCAGGGCCCAGGCAGCAGTGTGAGCTCCTCGTTCAGCTGTCTGCAGAGGCGGGACCGTTCTCTCTCTGGGAACCAAGACCTGCAGAACCTGCTGTGGGGGCAGGAAGCACAGGTTCCTCGTGGGCCTCTGGGGTGATGGGATGGGGGCCTCTCTTGCTTGCGTCCCTTGGTGCCCAGGCCCACGCTCCACAAAGATCCTGATTCGAGTTCCTGTGCCTGTGGCGTGATGAGGCCACAGGCCTCACAGAGGGTCTCTTCACGCCGGGTACTGGCTGTCTTTCCAGGGGACAGGCAAGGGCGGCTCCAGCTCCTGCCAGGGTGGCAGCTCCGGTCCAGTGCGATGTGACTGGGCGCCTGTGCTCTGCAGAGGGCCCTGGCCTGGCAGAAAGTTGTGTGGGGCCACAGGCCCTCGGGCGGGGCTGGCTGGCGGTGACTTTGACTCATCACATGTTGCGTGTCTGCGTGTCTACCCTGACATAGGAAAGTATTTGGGCGTCAGCCAGCCCCATGGCCATGAGTGCCCCATCGGGCAGCAGCGTTTGCTGAGGGCCTTTTATGAGCCGTGTTGGATTCTGAGCCTGGGAAGTACAGTGAGTCGGGTGGAGTCCCTGCTCATGGGTCGTGTGTATCATTCAGTCCCTGACTCCTCGGTCCGTCACTATCTTCTGCCTGAGTCCGTGCTTCTCCCCTCCATGCTCGCCGAGGCCTTGCAGCATCCATCTCATTGGCTGGCACCTGCCGGGAATGCCCACCCTATTGCCCGTGTCCCTGGTCTCTTTCCTGAGCTCCAGACGCTCAGATCTAACCTCTTAGCGGCATTTTCCTCTTGGATGGATTACCAGCAACTCCTGTTCCTCACGTCCAAAGTTGACCCCTTCTCCAGCCTCCTCTTCCAAGTTCTCCTTATTGCGATCATGGTCTTTTTAAGCCAAAATCCTTTGAATTATGTTGAATCCTCCTTCACATTCCTGTATGTCACTACCCTTGAAAAACACTCAACTTGGCAGTTATCCCTAAAATGTTTCAAATCTGTTAGTTTCTTCTGTTTCCGGCCGCAATTTAGAGCCTTTTCAGTTTCCCTTTGCTTGTTGGCAGTAGCTTTCCAACCTGCCTCCCTCCCTTGGCCCCACTTTCGCAGTAGAGATAATTCTGAAATGAAGTCTGACCCTCTTGGACATTGATTCAGAATAAACCCTTGCATGTCTCCCATCCCCACAGACGATAACAGCTTTCAAATGCTCACACGTGACTGTCGGCCTCACCTGCCACTTCTTACCTGGAATCATTTGTTTCTGGTCTGTGAGCGGTGTCCTGTGGCTGGACAAGCCACATCCTATCCTCCTCGGTATTTGTTCTCATTTCTCCTCTCCTTTGGCATGGAATGCCTTGCCTCATTAATCTTTCACATTCTTACTTGCTGCTTCCTCAGATCAAGCTTCAAACTCGAAGACTCTTCTAAATAGACATCATTTTAAACTGTTCAAAACACATTGTACATTTATTGGAATGCAAGAAGTGTTCAATAGATGCTTTTGTAACACTAGATTGTTATAATAAACTAGAGGCCTGGTGCCCGAAATTTGTGCACTTGGGGGGGGGGAGTATTCCTCAGCCCAGCCTGCACCCTCTCCAATCTGGGACTCCTTGGGGGATGTCCGACTCACAATCTGGAACTGCTGGCTCCCAACCGCTCGCCTGCCTGCCTGCCTAATTGCCCCTAACCTCTTCTGCCTGCCAGCCTCATCACCCCCTAACCACTCCCCTGACAGCCTGATCGACGCCAAACTGCTCCCCTGCCAGCCCAATAGCCCCCAACTGCCCTCCCCTGCAAGCCTGGTCCCTCTCAACTGCCCTCCCCTGCTGGCCTGGTCACCCCCAACTGCCCTCCCCTGTCAGCCTGGTCCCCCTCAACTGCCCTCCCCTGCCAGCTTCGTCACCCCCAACTGCCCTCCCCTGCAAGCCTCGTCACCCCCAACTGCCCTCCCCTGCTGGCCATCTTGTGTGAGGGTGTGATGGTCAATTTGCATATTGCTGCTTTATTATACAGGATACATTAAAATATCTGCTATATAATTAAAATGTGTGAACATTAAACTGAACCTTTTAAAAGTATAGTAGTTATTTTTATATAAATCAGTGTGAGCACTTCAGAAGCAGAGACCGTCACACTCACCTTTGTGCTCCCAGTGCCCGGTCCCAGGTGTGCCTGGCGCAGGCGCTCACGTGTGGTCAGTGATGAGGAGGAGGATGGGCAGGAAGGAACTGCAGATGCTGTCAAGGTTTATGGACGAGAGGGTGCTTGCTGGATGGAGGTGGATCAGAAGGAAGCTCTGCTCTTCTCTCTGGGGGGGAACAGGTGGGGGAAAGCACAGCAGTGATTGGTGAGGTTCTGGGTGCGCTGAGTTGGCACTGTTTTCAGATACTCGAGGAGGCAGCTAGAGAACAAGGGGGAGAGGGGACCGAGAGGCATTTGGACCTGCCCTTCATCCCCCAGACGCAGCCGTGTGACTGCCAGGCCCCTTCTCCAGCTCCCAGGTCTGTCAAGATGCTGGTGCCCAGCTTTTGGGCGAGCAGCCTGGCCTGGCCTGGCCTCTGGGCCCTGATCTCGCTTTTTGGCCCAGTTTTGCTCAAGTGTGACTTTGTGCATCACGACGTGACACGCACTGACCTGAGGTCTGGTTTGCTCCTGAGGGTTCGTTTGAAGTTTAGTGATTTGATAAACAGTATTTTCCGTGATAAAAGCAATGAGCAAAGCACAGAATTTTTGCATAAACTTACATTTCAGTGGAGCATACTTTTTATTGTACACACATTTTATAGTTTCGCGTGGTCAGCACATGCAGTTGGAATTACTATGCCCATGATTGGACACAAACTTTTCCACTAATAGTTATGTATTTTGCAGAACCTTAGTATTTTATACTGATTTTTAAAAGTAGTATTTGGATGATAAAAGTATTCACCTTATATTGTAGTTGTTACGATCTGTCTTGCAGGATTTCAGCAGGTATTTTGCGTATTAATGGAAGAGGTTAAGTGATGGAATAATCTTTTGTCTTTCAAGGATGGCTGGGGAGTTTTTAAAGCTGAACTACCTGTTTGTTGCTGTTGGACAAGTGGGCGGGGCATGCACAGATGTCCAGCAGACGGTCCTCCAAGTGGGCCAGTACTCCAAGCGAGAGAAGCTGGTCGAGACCCTGCGGAACACAGGTGCCGGCATGGGTGTGGTTCTTTGTTACGATTCTGATTTGTTAAAGCTACTCTTAAGGGTTGTTTGGTATGAGTTTTAATAAGTTTATTTTCATTCTTTTTCTAAAGCTGTTTTTATGATTCAGTTTTCAGTGTAAATTATATAGGAGTATAGTCCTTTCTCCTCCATAAAGGTTAAAAGTAGGAAGGATTTGAGACTTTGCTTAACAGTATTTGACTAAAAGCTATTCCAGCAGAAAAATGGGGTTTTTGTTTGTTTTAGAGAATAGAAAAGCTTAGTAACCTATTTTTACATCAAGCTCTACTCCACCACAAGTGAGCTCTGCTGTGTTTCCAGCTCCCCGTTTTTGCTTCCGAAGGCCTCCTGTGTTCATCGATTGGAAGCATTTTAGAGCTGGAAGAGACTGAAAGACCTGCCTCTGCTTCTTCAAAATCCCGCTGAGAAATCCAGTCCCTGCCCCAGAGCAGTTCTTATGGAAAGTCACCCACTTATCTCTTAGTTTGAGGGAATAGCTGCAGGCTGTGCCTGGAAACAAAACCTCCAGTAGGGCCACCTACCGCCTCTCGGGCTCGCAGGCACATTACAGGCTGCGTGTGTGTCGTGCCCCCCCCTCCTCCCCCCCCTTCTCCCATGTAGTAGCTCTCTCTCAGTTTGAAGGGAAAGAGGCAGAAGAAGGCAAGAAACCATCTGATTTCCAAAAATGAGCAAGAGAAAGAAAGCATTTTCTAAAGGTGTCTGGTCTTTATATACAGGGTGCCCCTCAAAAACATAAACGGTGCACACTTGAACAGCTGATTCAAACTGGATTTCTCTCTCCCCCAGCCCAACCCATGAGAGGATATTTGCGTCCCTGATAGCGACCAGGCCAGTTGGTCCAGGTGCTGAGAGTGAAGTGGTGGATGAGAAGGTTTCTTACTCACTTCCCTTTCCTTTTTCTGAGTTTTGGTTTGAATGTTAGTCATAGTTTCATTGTCTTTCATTGTAGGTGATGAAAGAGCTATGGTCTTTGTTGAAACTAAGAAAAAAGCAGATTTCATTGCCACTTTTCTTTGTCAAGAAAAAATATCAACAACAAGCATTCATGGGTGAGTAGATTAATCCCACTTCCTAGGAGGGAGGTGGTGTCTACTTGCCAATTTGTTTAGAAACATAAGTCTATATAACGAATATGATAGAATCCTAGGATTCATGTTCAGAATTCTCAAAACCTAAATACTATTCTTCATCTTCATGTCAAGGTTTTATTAGAACTAAGTGTCAGGGACGAGGGAGGTAAGGCCTGTCTTAGGGCTCCTCCTCCCCAGGAGTGGGGGCTCCTCTAAGGACCCCTGCAGACCCCGGTCCTCAGAGCCAGGGCTCCCTCTGCCGAATCTAATCTCCTTGGCACACTGCGTGCTTACAACACGTGTAACATGGCTTGTTGGTCCTTCACTGGTACGTGTAAAATATTCCGTGACTATGTAGGATGCTGAGGTTATACTTTGTCAGAAACCTGTATTTTTTAAGAAAGTATTCTAATCAAGTGTCGTGTTTTTCCCAAGACTAGAAAGATTATTAATAGAGATTAATAGGTGAGACTTGGCATTTGTCATCCTTGAGTTTACAGTTTGTATGTATTAGCTGTCACCCCATCTGCAACTGGGGATGGTGTTCCAACCTCCGAGTATTGTGGGAACTGTGGGATACGTGGTATGTGAGAGAGAACATTAATGTCATATGTAGCTCGTATTAAAAAGAAATTTAGTGTCAGATGTTTTTACTGGTATTAAAAATAAATTCACACGTCAAATTTGAAAGGCTCTCCTTATAGTTTTTGTCAGAGCTGTCCTAAAATACGTGCTTTCCTTTCTTCCAAGGGACCGGGAACAGAGAGAGCGAGAGCAGGCCCTGGGAGACTTCCGCTGCGGGAAGTGCCCCGTGCTGGTGGCTACTTCCGTAGCTGCCAGGGGGCTGGACATTGAAAACGTTCAGCATGTGATCAATTTTGACCTTCCCTCCACCATCGACGAGTATGTTCACCGCATCGGGCGCACCGGCCGCTGTGGCAACACCGGCAGAGCCGTCTCCTTCTTTGATCCCGAGTCGGACAGGCACTTGGCGCAGCCGCTCGTGAAGGTGCTGTCGGATGTGAGTGTCCCGTCTTCGAGCTGCACCGAGTGTTCTCACCTCAGCGGGGCAGTTGGTGCCTCACACGCAGGGGCGTTCGGGAAAGCGGAGGGCAGTCTTTGAGGCTGCATCTGTGCCTGTGGCTCATAAAGTGCATTTGTTTTAAAGGCTCAGCAGGACGTTCCCGCGTGGCTGGAAGAGATCGCCTTCAGTACCTACGTGCCCGGCTTCAGTGGGAGCAGCAGAGAGAGCGTGTTCACGTCGGTGGACACCAGGAAGGTTGGTGAGGGCAGCTCAGACGGGGCTGTAGCCACTCCGTGGAATATGTCTGATACTGTGACATCCCGAGAACCGTCAGCATTTACCTGAGCCGTCGTTGTTATACCTGAAGGTTACTGTAATATTTCTCTAAAATTTCATATATATAGGTATTTTTGGTGTTAAAGGTGCAGAATTAACATCAAGGTTTATACTCAGAAGTCCCCCTCTCCCCAAGTGTGCTGGCGTTTTAAATTCTAATTTGGTATCTCTTGAACTTCCTGTAGGAATGTTTTATTTTGGGAATTCTTGCCACATTATTACTAAGATACAGTCCTAGAGACATGAGTTGTACACCTTTTCTGAGGTGTCAGTTTCTAGGCAACAGAAACAGCATATGAATCATGAAATGGTTGTGCGTACTCATTGGTGTCAGAGCTTTAAGTTTCTCCATTTGCCAAAACTATTGGCTTGAAGTGTTTTCCTTGACTTCCCAGGTGGAGCTGGGCCTTGTCCCCAGAGCTGGGTCCTGGAGACTCATACTGCCTGCTCTCGTCTGGGCCGTGTAGCCTAAAGCGGCCAGAACACTAACTCTCTCTCTCTTTCTCTTTCTCTCAAAGAATTTCCGTGGCAAGAGCACTCTGAGCACCGCAGGCTTTTCCTCTTCACAGATCCCTAACCCAGCCGATGACGAGTCGTGGGATTAAAGCCACGGCAGCCTTCAGGTTCTGATCGAGTGTCGATGCAGAGAAGCAGTTTTGATTTTGAGTTTTTAACGGAAGTGTGAAACCCAGTACTTGTACCTCCTGTCGTTCTGTTCTTACTCCCGCCCTTGAAAACCCCTCACCGACCAGTTATGTGAGATGCTAACGCTACAGCTTTGCAGCTACTGATGCAGACGGTGTTGACCGGAAAGATTAAAGCATTCTAAACGCCTTGTTGCTTCTAGTGTATTCTTCAGGGATTGTAGACATGTTCCCTGCCCAAATGCTAACTGGGTCTTAGGCTGGTGCTTATGACCCTACAATCAGCAGCCGTGTGTGTGATGCGCTTGGTGAGAAACGATCGGGCTCAGTTTTCCTTACAAGGAGGCTTTGACACAAAGGTGTGTCCCTGGAACGGGAGGCAGAGTGACAGCAGGAGCCTCTGCCAGCAGCTTCTCGTCGTCAGAGGTGCGATGACTGCAGTTGAGTGTGTGCAGTGTGAGCTCTGTACTCAGTGGCCAAACAGTGTGTGGTCGTGTCCTGTGCAGATTGTCCTTGAAAATACGGGCTGAGACTGCGCCCTCCGAGCTTGGCCACCGCGCTTTCTTTTCTTGGTTGCAGAGCATAGTTTCAACTCCTTTTGAAATTTTTGTTATGAAACCAGTGAAGTGAACAAAGTCATCTTATATAAATTAAATATTAATATATAATATACACTAATACACTGATGTAATGATGAAAACCATTCTTTGAATACAAACTATATCAACAAAAAACAATGTTGTTCCTTCCTGCCATAATTAACCTTTTGATGTTTTAAGATTAATGAGGGAAACAGCCCCCTTTTCACTTGCCATTATATATCTTAAACTTACTATGTCTAGAATGTAAGAAGTTCTTAGATCATTGAATGAATGAACCAAAACATTAAGGCATAAAGCAGTGAGATGTAAATAGTAGGGAGACAGAATTGATCTGTTTTGAGTGTATGTTATTGTTCACTTAAATCCAAAGCAGCGTGTCCTCAACATGTATCTTGTTGTAGGAATTTGGTTAATAAATGCGATCACATATGAAAAGAGGGATTTTCAACAAGATGTTAGGATTACTAGTTAGATGCCTGCCACATACCATATTCAAAATAAATTTCATGTGAATTACAGAAAAACCTACTAAAATACAGTTAAATATTAAACCTTTGAATTGTAGGTGAGAGTTGATTGTAAGCTCAAAGGACAGAAATCATGAAGGAAACAATAATTTACTTAAATAAAAAGAGTAATCAGGCAAGTAAAAATAATACGTGACTCCAGCGGGCTGTCGGTGTGAGTCTATCGGTGGCTGTGCAGGAACCCGGCAGACACATGGGCAACTCAGAGGGAAGTTCCACCGTAAAAATACGGGAAATACTTACACTTCATCTCACTTCTGGAAAAGGCGGGAGGAGGGGTGTTTGCGTTATTGTAATGTCTCTTTATTTTCCCAGTTTGTTTTGTTTACAGAGCTCATTTACAGGCCATTTCTGTCTTTTCATTTCCTCAGAGGGCTTCTTGGTCTGATTGCTCTAAAAGGCTTTTTGACTACCTCGATGTGTCACATTACCACACCTAACTGCGTTGCTGAATCACAGGTCAACATGGGAAGAAAAGCATGCGCAACCCACCATCATGGCAACCGGATGGCAGATGGCCCCGTGTCGCTCTCCTTTCCTCAATCTTTAAGAAAATATCAGAGGAGCAGACAGATAGTTAGAAAGTGAAATGTGGTGGGAGGGTTAAAACGAAGCCGTAGGCTCCTGCCCCTCCCTCCCTCAGTGGCTGGCCCACATCCCCTTCACCTGCCTTCACCGTGCCTGTGGTCGCCATGTTTTACTGTCTCACCAGGTTTAGACTTCGGCTGACCTTATGTATGAGATGTCAATATTTAACTCACCTCTCCTTCGTCACTTCCTATTTTCTCCACTTGTATTGAAATACAGTTGACATACAGCACAGTGTAAGTTGAAGGCGTGCAGCATAAATGTTTGTGAAATGATTACTGCAGTAAATTTAGTTAGCATTCATCCTCCTCATACAGACACAAAAAAAGGTGACACAGCCCCGGCCGGGTGGCTCAGTGGGTTGGGGCGTTGTCCCACACACCAGAAGGCAGCAGATTGGATCCCAGTCAGGGCACATAGCTAGGTTTCAGGTTGATCCCGGTGGGGCGTGTTCAGGAAGGCAACTGATAGATGTTTATCTCAAATCAGTGTTTCTCCCTTCCGTTCTCTCTCAAAATCAGTGAAAAACACATCCTCGGGTGAGGATTAAAAAGAAAAAGGTCAAGCAAAGGCAAAAGAAAGAAAACTTGGTCGCAGTAAATCATGCAGTTAGAAGTGTCCGTGGTGAAAGTGGGATAGAGCCGCCCGCCCCTGCCCTCCAGTTCTCTGTCCTCCCAGGGACGTGCAAACTGTCCGTTTACGTTTCCAAAGTCCGCATCCGCCTCCTGCTCTGTACCCGTGAGGCCGGCTCATTCCACAGCCGTTTCTCCTGACACCGGGAGCCCCCAGGCAGGGTTACGTTGCGTAATGATGGCCCTCCGCGTGGGCCAGCCATCACAGTTGGATACCCTTGCCTCCATGGTTTTTCCAACCTTAGGGCCTCTACGTTTCCAGGGAGAATTATGTCAAGATGAAGTGAAAATTGATCAAAACCGTTGCACACACCCACTTGCTTTAAACTTGGACCATTGGTTTACCCTGTGGCTTGCCGTCCTCTCGCGGGAGGAGGAACGTGCCCCTTCCCCGCGGTGCCTTCTAGGATCCCACCCCATCTGTGTCCTCTGGGAGCTGCTGGCAAGGGCGGGGGTGCTGAGGCTTTACCCCGGGGGGCCTTGCTCCACGCGCCCCCTTTTCTGGAAGGAGGGGGGGTTGTGTTATTTCTTGGCTGATTTTCCCGAGTTTGCTCTCTCTTACGGTAAGATTGTACAATTAATATTCTGTGTCTCATGTTTTATTTATTTTTTCTTTTTGCTTATGTTCTGGTAGAACTTTTACTATCTTCCAACCCTTTTATTATTTTTAGTTTTTTATTTCCAAGAGCTCCCTTACTTCCTCTTGTGTTTCCAAATGTTGCTTCGTATGCATTTTCTGCTCCACTAACCTTTCACCCTGGGATTTAACGAGAAGTCGTTTTTACATCCAGCATGTGTTTTTCTGCTCTTTGGCCCCAGAAACCTTACAGGTTTGGCCTCCCTTACATACAGGTTTTATGTAGGTTGGTTATGCCAGCTTCCGTCAAGTTCTGCCCTCCGCCCATTGTGGCCCCTTCCCCCCAGCTCTCCTCCCTGAGTTCAAGGCCTCCGCTCAGGAGGCTGCAGGCTGGGAGGAGACTGAGAAGCAGCTTCTCTTCCTGTGAATCCTCGCATGTTAATGAGGCAGAGGCGGGAGCAGGAGGGAGGCTCCTGGTGTGCAGTGTCGGCGTCAGCTGCGTCCAGTGGGTCGTGGAGATGAGCAGCTAGCAGTGCGCGTGAGTCCCCCCATAACCGCCCCCCCCCCATCACCAGGTCTAGGGGCAGCGGGTGCGCCGTCTGGCCCCTGGCACTGCTGTCAGGTCCGAGCAGGGCAGCAGCCGCGGCCGGAGGCTTCCCTGCGCCCCAGCTCAAGCTCAGGTTGGCAGTGCCCGTGTCATCGCTCCCCTAACGTGAGAGAAGACAGCTTTGGGCTTGGGAGAGTGTGTGCTGCGCACAGAGTATCCCATGTGTTAAAGTGTCTATCTTCCCGCGGCCCCGGGAAGGGCCAGCCCGGCCAGTGTGCGCTGCGGCCATGTGCAGCCATGGTGGCCGCTGGGACCGACTGAGTATCCAGGTGAGAGGCCCTGGGGCGGGCGGGGTTGCCCTCCGACCTCGGGCGTCCGTGTCTCCTTTTCTCTCTGACCAGGACCGGGCCACGGGCTTTAGGGCCCAGCCCAACCCGAGGAGCACACGAGGCCTCCCGCCGCCACCTCTGAGAACCGATTTTCCAAATGAGCCTCGTCCTGAGGTTCTGGTGGACCCGCCTCTCAACCCCCCAACAGGAGGTGGCTAGGGTGCGGCCCGGCCCGGCCCAGTGCCCGGAACTGACTCACACCTCTTCCAGGAACGCTGTCACTTCACACGGTCACCTTGTGCATTTGTTTTCAAGTGCCCCACTCCGCTAAGATGTCCCTGCCTCTCAGCTGCTCCCTGGGGCCTCCGTTCCCTGGGGCGGAGGCCCTGGCTCCCTCCATTCCCTGTCCCCTGAGCCGAGCACAGGACCGGACGCTGAGCTGGGTGTGTGGTTGAGCCCCCCCCTCCAGCCTGGTGGTGCCTTGTTCAGGTCGCCGTCGTGTGTGGCTGAACAGCGGGGACGCCATCTGAGAAATGGGCGCTGGACAACTTGGCCATTGAGCGAACGTCCAGAGGCCCTCACACCTGGACGGCGAGCCGCTGCCACCCAGGCCGTGTGGGGAGCCTTTGCTGCTCTGCAGCCCTGACAGCAGGTTGCCGTGCTGAGCGCCGCGGGCAGTGGTAGCACAGCAGTGGGGAGTTGTGCCCTGAACACAGAGGTGTGGGGCGTGTGGTGTGGGGTCGGCATGGTGCCTGCGAAGGCGGTGCCGCGGGCTGGGCCGCTTTGGGGGTCGGGACTGAGGAGTGGGCGGGCCAGGACATGCTGCACGCTGTCCATTTAGACGACACGAAACTTATAAAAATAGTTTCCTTTCTTCAATGATAAATCAACCTTCGCTTTCTCTCCCCTTTTTACTTTGCAAACTATTTGTGTTGTTGTTTTGTGAATCCTCGCCTGAGGGTATTTTCTCTTGATTTTTAGGGAGAGTGGGAGGGAGAGGGACAGAGAGAGACATCAGTGTGAGAGAGACACATACCCTCCTTCCTCAGGGACCACCCCCCGGGCTCCCTGTGTCCCCTCACCCGCGCCCAGGTTACAGCTGGTGCCATCTCAGCCGCAGTCTCATCGGGGTCCTGCCCCTCCTCATCCTTTGAGGTCACGGACGACCCTCTTAGGCCTTTCCCGGGGCCATTCATGCACGGCTTGGGGGCATCGCCCAGCTCGCTCAGGTGCCGATGCAGCCCCAGGTGCCGAGGTCCTCTCAGAGCTGCACCAGGGGCGGCGGCAGCCTGGGCAGGGTCCCCCTCAGGTGGTAAGCGGGCTCTGAAGCTGCTGTAACCCCGACCCCCTGGCTGGCTCAAAGACGGAGTGTGTGAGGGAAAAACACCACTTTTAAAAAACCCTCACCCGAAGAGGGAAGATATTTTTCCATCGATTCTAGAGAGAGTGGAAGGGAGGGAGGAGGGGGAGAGGGAGAGACAGTGATGTGAGAGAGACACATCAATTGGTTGCCTCCCGCCTCGACCGGGGCCAGGAATCGAACCTGCAGCCGAGGTCTGTGCCCTTGATTGGGAATCAAAACCGCGACCCTTTGGCCTGCAGGCCAGCTCTCTAACCACCGAACCACCGGCCAGGGCCACACCATAAAGATCCCGAGAGCAGAGGATGCGGGAACATGGTCAGCATGAAGCCAGCTGGAAGCTCTGTTATTCCAAATGTGCTGCTCCGATTTGCTGATGTAGCAACTCGGGCCTCTTGGATGAGGCGCTGGGTCACCGTGACTTCTCGCTGCCCCTGGGGTCACTGGAGTGCGTGCTGACAGCCCCAAGGGCTGTGTGGGCTTCCACGGGGGTTCCACGTGCAGCCCGCAGCGTGGCCCCAAGATAGTCTGCCATCCCGTCCTTGCCACCCTGACCCCCGGCACCGCTGGGCCTCCCTGCAGACGCGTGTCCTTCCAGACTTCTGTCTCCGGGGGTGGTGTCACCCTGGCTGGGTATTTGCTCTGGCAGCTGCTCGCCCTCCACAGCAGCCAGACGGGAGTCTCCCACATTCCTCAGCGGCCAGCTCACACGCGCTGCAGGGTGAACAAGGTTTCCATCACCCGCAGCCGGCAACGCGTCAACACCATCACCGGGTCCAGCCGTGTCTCAACATCGCACACACGGGCGCTCTGGCTGTGACCGTCCTGCTGCTGAGAGGAGCTGCCTCCGTGCTCGCCTGCCACCCAGGTCGCTCGGCGTCTCTCGTGTCTGACGGCGCCCGTCTCCGTGGCCTGGATGCAGCAGGACTCGGCCTCCGTCCTCTGCTCGCACACGTGTGCATTGTCTTAGAGTTGAGGTTGGGGTTCTTCCTGTCCCATCCTAATCCCTTCCTGAATCTGCTTTTTTTCCCCCTGATTTTGTCAATAATGAAAGGATGTAAACTGGTAGTGCTCAGAGGGGTCCCAGAAGTCACCTGCTTTCCCCCTTTTGTTCACAGGACACTGGCACGGAGGCCAGGCTGCCTCGGTTCTGCTCCCGGCTCCCCCGCTTGCTTTGGCCACGTTTCTCCGTGGTTTTGCCTCAGTTTCCTCATCTGCAAAGTGGGAGTAAAGACATCGCCTGCGCACAGGCCTGCGGTGCAGATGGGAAGTCCGCGCGCCGCCTGCACAGGTGAGGCCTCCACATGGTGGTGATGGGAGATGGCACCGAGCTGGTGGCTGCCGTGAGCCCGGAGACACAGTCAGAATGACAGAGCGGCTCTGCGATAGCGCCGTGTGCCTCCCTCCTCGCTTCGGCTGGAAGCCATTACGGGATCACATGTTGCTTCCAGCTGCGGACTGCTCTCAGGTCCCCCATGGCAAGGGCTTCCTGAGGAGGAATCCCGCAGCCGCCCCTCTCGTGGCTCTGCCGCTCCCACCGGCACTTCCCGTGCCTGCCTCTCCCAGCAGATGGGCTCTGTACTTATAATAATGCGCCTCGCTTCCCAGCATCAGCGCTGAGCGCACCCTCCACCCTCGCGGGACTGGGCTGGGCTTAAAAGCAGAGGAGTCCCGGCCCACCAGCCGCCCGGAGAGAGGCAGCGTCTGTCTCCCTGTGGTGACTCGAGGACCCAGGGCACCTTCGATGCGGATCCGTTGGCCTGCAGGACGAAGGGCCACCGCCTGGCACAGGCAGGTGGGTGCCAAGCACGCGGCTGATGACTCGAACCCGTGCACATTGGGCCTCTTTTTCTGTGTTATGGGTCTTCTGCTCATTCAGTGAAATGCAGGTCACACCCCAACCCCTGAAGGATTCGTGGGAGAGACTGGTTGGTGGTAGACCGGGCACCTCATCTTTGGGCCGCTAGTACTTTAAATGCTGGGGTGGAGTCGGGACCACGGGGTAGAGGTCAGGGCTGGGAAATATATGAATATGATGCATTTCTCTGTCTGGACACAAGGCTGGAGACAGTGAGACCCAGGAGGCTCAGGGGAAGCCCTGTGTGTCCCGTGCCTGGTGTCAGGGCCGCCGAGGGCGGGAAGTCACCCCTTGATTTCGGAGGGAAGAGTCTAGGCTTTAGAGTAGGACAGTCGTGGTTTGAATCCCAGCTCTGCCACTCACAAGCTAGATGACCTCTGGGCTGGTCACCCATGAGGTCGCTGAGCCTGTTCCGTGCCTGTAGCGAGGAGTGGACACCCCCTCCTCAGGGGTTCCAGCCGGGCGAGCCCTGATTTGTGTCGTGTGATTAGCATTTCGTAGCCTCGTGGTTGCGTTGGCGCCGGCCTTGCCGCCGCCGCCGTCAGAGAGGCCGTGTGTGCAGGTAGCCGCCCCGAGTGCGTTTCTGTGCCGGTGACATCAGTGACCAGCGCCCAGGGCGCAGGGATAGAGTGGACGGAGGGAGGGAGGGGCGGCTGGAGGGAACCACAGCCCTTCTGTTCTGCTGCTGTGGTCGCCTGAGACCGGGTGGGAGCGGCACGGTCACCTGCCGCTTCCTCCCTGTCCTGTCCCCGCCACAGCTGGCGGCATCGCTGGGCCCAGTCCTCCTCCTCGCGTGGCCCCTGCTGGGATTGCACCTGGGAGGACGGTCACTGTCCTCGGGCGCCGTGGGCTCGGAGGGTCCCTGTCCCGCCGGCCGCTCCTGGCCCAGACCCGGCTCCCCGGAGGCTGCACAGCCAGGAGGCCCCGCGGAGGGAATAGCGTGTTCTAGGAAAGGCCTCTCCCTGAAGAGCAGTTACTCAGAGTCCGTGCTGCAAGTGGGGTGTCTCGGGGATGACTGTTGGAAGTGGGGTGTCTCAGGGATGA
This sequence comes from Myotis lucifugus, assembly GCF_000147115.1. NCBI lineage: Eukaryota > Metazoa > Chordata > Mammalia > Chiroptera > Vespertilionidae > Myotis > Myotis lucifugus. The sequence continues at coordinate 42,174 of NW_005871752.1, read as the reverse complement.
CTGTTGGAAGTGGGGGTGTCTCAGCGATGACTGTGTTAGAAGTGGGGGTGTCTCGGGGATGACTGCTGGAAGTGGGGGTATCTCGGGGGTGACTGCTGGAAGTGGGGGTGTCTCGGGGATGACTGTTGGAAGTGGGGGTGTCTCGGGATGACTGTGGTGGAAGTGGGGGTGTCTCGGGATGACTGTGTTGGAAGTGGGGGTGTCTCGGGATGACTGTGGTGGAAGTGGGGGTGTCTCAGGGATGACTGGTGGAAGTGGGGTGTCTCGGGGATGACTGTGCTGGAAGTGGGGGTGTCTCGGGATGACTGTGGTGGAAGTGGGCCATGTGTCGGCGATGACTGGGGAGGGGAGTGTGGGTGGGGGCACCGCCCACTCTCGTGAATTCCCCTCGCGTGCTGCCCCGGAGCGGCTCGGACTGGGGGCTGAGTCACCTCTGCACGTGGAGACAGATGTGCTTAGACAAAGGGCCTCTGTCTGCCGTAGAGACGGCTCCCGGCCCCCGGCCCTCAGGCCCCTCCTGCTGCTAAATTAGGGGCCAGAGAAGGCCTCGCCGACCAGGGGGTCAGGAGACTTGGTTTGGAGGCGCCGGCATCAAGGCTGGGGGTCTGAGGGTTTAATGCAGCCGTTCCTCTCGCTGCTCTGCCGCTCCCAGCAGATGGGCTCTGTACTCACAACCATGTGCAGAGCTCGCAGGCTCAGCCCACAGAT
>NW_005871752.1:28946-41366 GCF_000147115.1 Myotis lucifugus | reverse complement strand
AGGGGCCCTTTAAAGCTCCAGGGCCATATGGGTTAAGGGGAGTTAAAGGGTTAGGGGGCAGTGGGGGACATGGGGGCTCTTAAGGTTAATGGGCCTCTTTGATGTTTAAGGGGGTAAAGGGGGTTTGGAGGTCCCTGAAGGATCAGTGGGCCTTTGAGGGTAAGGGGCCCTGTGAGGGTCAAGGGGCGTTTGAGGTTCAGGGGCAAGGGCCCGGTGGCCACAGGAATGTCCAGTGAAGGGCATTGCCGCAGTGCTGCTGGCTTTCCTCGGTACTGCCCCCCCCCCCCCCCTGCCTGTGCTTGGCTCACAGGGCTCACAGCTCTCACCAGGTGACACTGTGGTGACCGCCCACCTTCTCACCCCCTCCTTCCCCTCAAACCCTCTCCAGGGAGAGGACACAGCCGCTAGCACAGGGACTCACTGTGCGGTTTGCCATCCCCTCTGCCCTCCGACCCTTCTCTTTGTTAAAAACCACTGGACTAGCCCGACCAGCGTGGCTCAGTGGCTGAGCGTGGATCTAGCAACCAGAAGGTCACTACTGATTCCTGGTCAGGGCACAGGCCCGGGTAGCGGGCTGGATCCCTAGTGGGGTGTGCAGGAGGCAGCCGGTCCATGATTCTCTCTCATCATGGATGTTTCCCTCTCCCTTCCTCTCTGAAATCAATAAAATAAATTTAAAAACAACAACAAAACACACTGGACCAGGATGAAGGAAGGACAGGCTCTTTCCTCCGGCTAATCCTCACCAGAGGGTATTTGTTTTCCTTGATTTTCAGAGAGAGTGGAAAGGAGGGAGGGCAGGGGAGAGATACATCGATGGGGCGCCTCCCACCGCACCCCAGCCAGGGCTGGGATTGAACCCACAATCCAGGTCTGTGCCCTTGACCAGGATGGAACCTGCAACCCTTTGGTGCCAGGGCCAGTGTGCTAACCACTGAGCCACCGGCCTGGGCAGGACGGGCTCATCTTTATCCCACGCCACGTGCGGCTGGACAATGCTGGATGGGGAGAACTCGAGGCCACGGCGAATGTGGGAGAGGTCCGGCCCGCACGGCAGCGCCAGCCTCACCGCCACGTCTGCACTTCCTCCCTCAGGGACACTGAGCACGTACTGCTTTTTACATTTCACAGGTAATAGGTGCGTGTTCTCACTGACAAGGAGGCAAGCCATAATCACAGCCCATTAGGAATACGTTATGTACCAGCATTTTATTCAACATTTAACATGGATAACATTTTAAAGATGCAAAACCCGCCTCAGGATCACCATGTCGCTCTGGAGTGTGGAATCTTTCATTCATCAAGCACAGCCGTGGCCTCCGGCCTGTCCCCTCCCGGCCCCGTCCCCCTCCCGCCCTCCCGGCTCCCTCCTGGCTCCGTCCCGAGGCCCCTCCCGCTGCGCCAGGGCTTGTGAGGGCGCGTCTCTGGCTCCAAGGTGAGAAGCTGAAGACGGTAATTAGACAGTGAAGACGCTAATCCCATCACAGGGAATCTTCTTCATGGACAATGGGAAATTGTTCCCTGTAGGTTTCAAACTCATTCAGTCAACACGGTGGTTGCCAGAACAGCCTGTGTGAGGGCAGGCGCGGCCCAGGCTCTCCCCGCCCCCCAGGCGTTGCCACTGTTGCCCATCGAGCTCATTACGGCTGCGCTGGGCGTTCTCAGTTCGTTCGTATCAGAGACGACTGCCTCTGTGGTCTTCTCCAGAAACACTGCGCGTGGAAGGGAGGTCCCTCCAGCGACCGGCTGGGTGGAGAACGCGTTGTTCCCTCCAAGGGCCTGGCAGCCGCGATGCGGTTCCATTCGCTTCTTCCTAAAAGGAGGCACTGCTTGCCACTGCCCCGCGGCGCAGCTGGGACGGGAGGGCAGGCTTGGAGCTGGCGCATCCCTCAGACCAGGCACCGCCCTGACCACAGGCTCTGAGGGGCGTGGGAGATGCTGCAGGAGCCACCGGGAGGACAGGTGCCCGGCCCCACGCGCTGGGGTGGCAGGCAGGGGCAGGCCGGGGCCGCAGCCACCTCCTTGTGGGCGCTGGAGGAGGCAGGTGTCCGGAGGAGGTCAGCCGAGGTGGCTCTGGAGGGTGGGTCACCTGCCAGGACTCGGGAAGGACATTTAGGCGGAAGGAGCCCACGGACGGAACGTGGGGTGGAGACACGCTGGTGCGTTGGGGAAACGGTGAGCCGTGCGTTCGGCTGGGCACCGGGGCCGAGGCAGGGATGGGCTCAGACCCGCAGAGCTCGCTCACTTCTCCCGGGAGCGTGTTCTCGGCACAGCACCTCCCCTGTCCCGTGTGGAATGAACCGTGGACAGAACAGATGTGGACGGGTGGACGGAGTGAGTGTAAAGGGCCTGTGTGAGGACAGTCAACGCATAACATGAAATAAGATGGAAAGAACAAGGGCTCAGGCGTGTTTGTGCCTAGGACTGGGCTTGCTGAACCGACACGGAGCCAGCTAACTGACCGAGGACACGGCTCTCTCTGCAGACGCGGGACCATGTGGGCCTGGGCGCTGTGGGCGCTCCCTCTGCTCTGCCCAGGCGGCCTGGCAGGTAGGTGGGCTGTGCGCCTGCTGGGCTGGGCTGCGTGGGTCATTGCCTTCTCTGGACAGGAATTGCCCATCGAGAGCAGAGAGGCACTGGGCCCCGGGCACAGGAGGGGAGCGGGGGGTTCGTGGGCCCTGCAGAGGGGGTTGGGGCCGTGTGCACATGGATGTATGTGGACGCATGTGCCGACGTGGTAAGATGGCCTGTCATATTTCCCAAGGGACGGAGTGAGAGTCTTCCCACGGCCCCGATGAGGAGAAAATGCCAGACCTCACAGCTCACCAGCCAACCCCACGTCCGGTCGCTGTTTTCCTCAAAGCGCTCGCTGCTGGCATGGTCCCCACGCACTGAAGTACTCTGTGTGTGTGTCTCTGTGTGTTTCAGCTCTGCCAGCCAAGCCCGAGAACATTTCTTGCATCTTCTACTACAGGAAGAATTTTACCTGCACCTGGAGCCCAGAGAAAGAGGCCAGTCACACGTGGTACAGGGTCAGGAGGACTCAGTAAGTGCAGGGCTGTGTGCCGGAGGGAGGGGAGGAGGCGGGCTCAGGACGTCTGTGTTCTCAGTGACAGCGTCTGGGTGGTCCCTGGGGCATTCAGCGGGGTGACCCCTATGGCATCCAGCCGCCAGGTGATGGCGGGTGACGGTGTGGCTGCTTGCAGCCAGCTGACAGGATCAGACACTGCAGGGGGAAGGTGGAGGGGGGTGGCTGTGGTCGGGCTGACAGCTGTCCCCGGTCACACACGGGACAGATCTGTCTATTTACTGTATTCAGCTACATTCTTCCTCCTAGAACATGTAAGAAAGCTTTCCTTCTTCGGGCCCAGGGTTGGAGGGAGGGTGCCTTTTCTGCCACCAACTCCTGTGTGACCCTGTCGTCAGTAACCCCCAGGACGAATTCCAACTTTTCACTGCCTCACACTTCCCTTGTTCAAATTCTATTAGAAAAGTTATAAAATCTATAATAATAAAAGCGTAATATGCTAATTAGACCGGACAGCCGAACGACCTTCCAGACGTCCTTCCAGATGAAGCTGCCATGGCGGGGGCCGAGGCAGAGGCAGTTAGGGGCAATCAGGCAGGCAGGCGAGCGCTTAGGGGCCATCAGACAGGCAGGCAGCCAGTTAGGAGCCAGCGTTCCTGGATTGCGAGAGGGTGAGGCCAGGCTGAGGGGCCTCCCCCCATCCCCCCTACACAAATTTCGTGTACCAGGCCTCTAGTGTTATTATAATTCCAGCCCAAAGCCAGGCGACTTAGTGAATGTGGACAGGGTTTCTGTGAAAATTTGAAAATAGCTCAGGAGACCCACTGCATCCTCCATGCTGCCGGGAGCCGGGAGGCCCCGCGGGACCTGTCACAGGCGGTCTGTCGGTTTTTTCTGCTTCAAAGCGAGCCTAGCGGTCCCAGCTTTATTCTGTTTGGTGTTTAAATGCAAGAGCTCATGTATCCTCCTTTTTTTCACTCCTGTAACTGGTCCCCGTGTGGCGAGGGGAGCCACTCGTGTTTTACAGAAGAGGGGCCAGTGCCAGGTGGCCCTGTGTCGGTGGCGGTGGCGGTGGCAGGCGTCCCCGGGGCCCAGCAGGGCCTGAGAGGCGAGAGCAGGTCTTAGGCTCCGAGGGAGGCGGCCTCTCAGACCAGCCGCCTTCCCAGCAGGAGAGCCGCACACAGTGGTAACCCAGGACCTGTTTCCAACAACACCTCCCTGTAGACACTGAATGTGCGCGCCATGTACACCCTCACAGGCCACAGAATCGTCGTCCTTTACTTTCTCCCTGACCGTTCAGCCATGGAGAGCGGGTGCTTAGCCTGCGGGCCCCGCAGGACGGGGTGGGCGGCCTCTGACCTCCCGGCTGTGGTTCGCCGACCCCTGGAAAGGCCCAGTGACCCGGGGTCCACGTGACCTGCCACCTCCCGTGCGCGCTGGTCCAGGTCCTCCTCTCCTGGCCTCAGCCTCGCCCGGCTCCTGCCAACCCCAGAGCCACGCGGTTAGAGCTGCACCCCCGGGGCAGGGGTCCGGCCGATGTGCGTGCGGGCTTGTCGTGAGCTCATAGCTGGACAGAGTGTAAGTGATCTGTCTTGGAAAGTAATTTCAGTGAGTTTTCTGAAAACAGTATATACCTGTGGTAAATAATTTGATCTGAAAGACAAAGAATATTAAAAATCACCCCAAAGCCCATCACCAAAGGTGACAACTTTAGCATTTTGATGATGACCTTTCCAGATACCTCTAAGAATAGTTATGTAAATGCACAAGTTGATATATATGTGATTATTTGATAGATAACACATATCCTGCTCTTTTTCGCCAATAATGAGAGTATGGGCTTCTTCCCGGGTGAGTAAATGTAGACATATTGAAAACTATCATTTTAAATTCTATTTCAGTACCTGCCACCATTTATTTAACAAATCCTCTTTGATTCTTTTCTGTTATGAAGCAGTTCTCCAGGTTAGAATCTGGGATTCTAGGGGCCCATTCATCACTTGTGGCCAATAGGAAAGGCATGACGAGGGCAGCTTGCGGGGCTTGTGGGCCCAGGGAGGTCTCCGTGGCCTCAGCCTCGGCAGCAGCGCGCAGTGAACTGCATCTCTCCGTGGAGGGGAGGGAGGACTGTGGGGAGAGGGGGTACCTCCCTCTGGTCTAACAGTTCTCAAGAGAAACCCAGACGGAACCTAACAAATACACCCCTAACACGGTAAGTCTGGCTGGGTTTCCACACTGCTGAACCAGCTCACACTGAGCCGCTTTTTCCTCCCAAGCTCTGATGGAAAGAAAAATGACACTTGTGAATCTACAAGCGAGACCCCCGCTTCGTGCTCCTTCCTAACTTCAATCACAATCCCAGACAATTACACTATCCAAGTGGAGGCTCGGAATGCGGACGGGACCGTGGAGTCTGCCGTGACACACTGGCGCTTAGATACCATAGGTGCGTGTTATTGGGTATCTTCTCTGCTTTTTCTCAAAGATGCCGCCTCCCCCTTCTTTTGTTCATCCTCACCTGGGGTACTTTTTACCACTGGTTTTTAGAGAGAGTGGAAGGGAGGGGAGACAGAAACATCGATGTGGGAGAGACCCGTCTATTGGTTGCCTCCCGCATGGGGCTGGGGATAGAGCCTGCAACTGAGGTACATGCCCTTGGCTGGGAATCGTACCCAGGACCCTTCGGTCCATGGGCTGACGCTCTATCCACTGAGCCAAGCCAGCCAGGGCGAGGGGACTTTTTCTTGATGGGGTATTCATTTGGCTGCTGCAAACCAAACCTCTGACTGTTTCCAGAGCTCCGGCCAGATCAGTGGAAGCACTTCCTGTGGGGTTTTTGTCTGTTTGTTTTTAGTGTTTCTATGGGGGAACGAAACCTTGGAATTTCCTCGCCATCATTTTGCTGACATCATCAATATACATCGATTCTCAATGAGCAGTTCTGCGGGTGAAGATTAATGACACGTCTCCTGGGCGACATACTTGTGCACAACAGGGATTGTGTCTAGGCTGACGGGAGGAGCCTGGTTTCCTGGGAAGGGCGGAGTTTTGGAGTGGGTGCAAGTGAATTCCAGCTTGGCTCCCAGGAGAAAGTTAACCTTCAAAACCCCAGTGTTACTTCTAACAATGAGGATAGCACATGTTAGGGGGCTGAGAGGCGCTGCTGCAATGATGAGGAGCTGCGATTGGTGGAGCTTGTTTGGAAAGCAAAGGGCAGGTGTGGGAGCCACTGACACATGTTCACACCTTTCACTGGTGGTTCTGCCCTAAGCGGCCTCAGGAAGCACCGAGACCAGACAGAGAGGCAGCTGTCCCCCTCACTCACTCACCCAGCAAAGCCGCTGCCTCCTGGGCCAGGTGCTCAGGCCGGCTCTGTGCCCGCACAGCTCCCCCCAGGGAGCCTTACCGTGAGAAGCCGGGAGCACTGTGAGCGCCCAGTGACAGAGACCAGGGCAGGCAAATCCTGCTCACCCAGGAGATGGAACATTCGGAAGCTTGGAAACAATCGTGTTTTGAAGACTTTGTAATGAAAGAGGGCGCATATACTGGTTGCATGATTTTATTTAAAAAGAGGAAGCCTCGCTCTAGCTGGCTGCTCAGTGGTTAGGGCGTCGGACTGGAAGGTTGCGGACTCGATTCCCGGTCAAGGGCACGTACCTGGTTTGCAGATTCAATCCCTGACCTGGTTGAGGCCCAAGCATGAGGCAACCAATCGATGTGTCTTTCTCTTTCTCTCTCTCACCTCTCCCTCCCTCCCTCCCCTCCCTTCCACTCTCTAAAAATCAATGGAAAAGGAATTCTCACTCCTCAGGTGAAGATTTTAAAATTAAAAAAAGAGAAAGGCTTTATTTAGCACGACATTAATTTTTTTTGGAAAAATATGCTAAGAGTTACATAGAAAAAAGCCTGAAAAGATACCTGTGTGTTAATAATGGTTATCCCTGGTTGATGGCATTATGGATCATTTAATGTTTTCCTTTGTATTTTTCTATGTTTAAATTTTTTTGAATGAGCTGTTACTTAATAACCAGAAAAAAATGCACATTTTCAAAGAGAAAGATTTGGGGCAACAATGTTTGTGGTGCTCAGAGGCGAGGCGAGGAGCTTCCTACAGGAACCGGGGAGAGGCGGGCAGCGGCGTGCGGTGGCGGGCCCGCCCACTTTGCAGTCCAGGGCTCTTCTGTCCGTTCTGCTCCACTCGCCTGGCCCCAGCAGCAAGAGGCTGATTCACAGAGAGATGACAGGGACGTGTGCTCCCTCCTCGGACACTCCTTCCCCCGTTTGCCATTGCACCTGCCACAGCCGGGCACAGAGCTCGCACCAGCACTTCCCCCGGGGGCAGTCTTCAGTTGGGGTAGATGTTATGAGCATGTTCTGATCGGCAAATATGATTTTTATTTTCAGTAAAAATGGAGCCACCTGTGATTTCCAGTGTGAAACCAATTTTGGGCGTCAAACGGATGCTTCAGATACAATGGACCAAACCTACGCTGGCCCCCGCCTCTTCCGCGTTGCAATGCAGGCTTCGGTTCAGAACAGCGAACAGCACCCACTGGGTAAGTCATGCCACGGGGTGTTCCGACCAGGGCCCAGAGCGGAGATGACTGGCCGCTGGCTGCAGTGAGAATGGAGACAGCGCAGCGCGTCCTCCCGCCGCCCGCCCTCGGTGGGAGCGTTTCCCGCAGGCGCCTGCATGCTGAGCGCACGGGCGCGTGAAGAGACCTTTCTTTTGCATCCACCTGGTTTGTGTCTCGCTGTGCTGGCTGCCAGAGATGCTGGGCGTGGCTATTCCCTTTTCTATGTTATGAAACTGAGATAAAATACACATTCGGCAAAGTGAACGGAACATAAAATGCACTTAACAGACTGTCATTGTCAGCTTAACCATATGAGCGCCTCAGTGCCTGTTAGCTCCCGGGAGCTGCTATCCTGGTTTTCGTGGTCAGTACTTTGCTTTTCAGTAAGGGCTCAGTCTGTACTCCTGAGCGACGTAGTTTGAGACCTTGTATAAATGGAATCCATACATTTAGAACTTAGTTTGTCTCTCTCGTTACTGTGCCTTTAAGACCCATGGTGTCACGTGATGCTGGCGCTCCTACTTTTCACGGCCGTGTGTCGTGTCCCGCTGTCTGGGCACAGAGTAGACTCCCGGCCTTACTGAGGCGGCAGAGCTTTTCGTGTGACTATTGGTTATTTAAGCCTCTGGCCCGGTTCCTTCTGTCGGGCGGCCTGATTGCTTTAACTGCCGTGTAGGAGTTCCTGACGTGTTCTGCTCGTGTCTCTTGTTTATGTGTCGCGAACATCTCCCCGCGCGGCCTGCCTGTCCGCTCTCGGCGTGACCTGGAGCAGCACTTGCTCACTTTGGGACGCCAGGTCCCAGCAGCCTCTCCTTCCGCCCGAGCCTCGCGGGCAGGCGATGCCCCCGCACCTCCGTCCGTGCGCTGGAATTAGAGCGGCCACGCTTAGCTGCTAGTCGATTAAACCAGTGCCATCTTTAAACCTCCCTCCCCACACAAGGTGCCAATGCGCCTGTGCCACCGAATAACCTGCTGGTTCTCACCTGAGCGCAGGCGTTGACGTCCTCCCTCTGGGGGGCCGGGCAGGTTGTTAGAAACAGACCTGGTGAAGCTGATCGGGTTGGAGTCATTGCCTGGTGGCGCTGCGGGAGGTGGGTTCAGCCTGTGTGGGGCTGGTTGGTCCTGACCAGGCAGAGGCACAGGCCGGGACCCAAGGCCAGAGGCACGGAGCCCTGGAGGCGCGCAGCGTGGCACCGACAGCCTCTCCCCCGTCCCGGCTCCCAAGGGCAGGTGCCAGGGGTGCCTTCGGCAGGGCCCTCAGCACGACGCCCGGGAACCCACAGGCCGGCCGAGCGCGGCCAGGGGCCTGCAGTGCAGGAGGAGACATTCCAAAGATTTAAAAACAAATATTATAGATTTTAAAAAGCAAAACAGAACTTGATTATATTTCCCTGCATGTGCTGTATGGATTAATATTGTTTAGTTTGGCTTTACCTGTGGATGGCCCCCTGCTAAAGGTCTGGCTCCAGCTGGGCCCCATCACACGGGGCTGGGGGCTCCCCGCCCTGGACCCAGAACCACGGGAACAAGGGGCTCCCCGCCCTGGACCCAGAGCCACTGAAGCGAGGGGTTCCCTGCCCTGGACCCTAGAACCATGGGAGCAAGGGACTCCCTGCCCTGGACCCTAGAACCATGGGAGCAAGGGGCTCCCCGCCCTGGACCCAGAACCACTGGAGCGAGGGGCTCCCTGCCCCGGACCCTAGAACCACGGGAGCGAGGGGCTCCCTGCCCTGGACCCAGAACCACGGGAGCGAGGGGCTCCCTGCCCTGGACCCAGAACCATAGGAGCGAGGGGCTCCCTGCCCTGGACCCTAGAACCACGGGAGCGAGGGGCTCCCTGCCCTGGACCCAGAACCACAGGAGCGAGGGGCTCCCCGCCCTGGACCCAGAACCACGGGAGCGAGGGGCTCCCTGCCCGGGCCCATGACCATGGCTAAGCTTGTGAGGAGAGGTTCCTGTGCCTGAGCGGGCGGGCGGAGCAGCCCTGTTCCCGGGGGAGGCAGGCGGAGTCTGGGACCCAGGCACCTGGGCCTCCTTTCAGGCGCCTCCTGTTTGGGTGCGAATGGTCCCGGCCTGCGGGGAGGTTCATTTGTGGACCTTACACATGGTAAATGGTAGGATCCGAGCTCTAACGCTACTGGTTCTGTAAGCTAAGAGAGGGCTGGAGTGAAGAGAAATGGAAAGCTAACTGGTCTCATCCAGCTCAAGGTCGTCTCTGCCTTGTAGATGGAAGTCAGCTTCTCGGTCAAAGAAGAGACCAAGGAAAACCAACCCTACAACCTCACAGGGCTGCAGGCCTTCACGGAGTACGAGGTGAAGCTGCGCTGTGTAGCCCAGGAGTCCGCCTTCTGGAGCGGCTGGAGCCCCGTGCACAGCGGGACCACCGAGGAGGAAGGCAAGCGCCCCGACCCCCTCGTCCCCCTCTGCCTGCTTGGGGCGGGTGGTCGGGAACCAGGGAACCCCAGTCCCGGAGCCGGGTGTCTGGGCCTTTCCTCTCAGCAGGGCCTCCCGGCCACAGGCTGAGCCGGGCCCAGGGCGTCAGCTACCCCAGCAGCTTTCTGTCCCGAAGGCAGGAACCCCAGAACGTGTGAGCGTATAATACTGAACAACCTCCTGCGACAGCTTAAAGGTTCTATTGCAGACCCCGAGCTCCTGCTCAATATAAAGGCAGGGCTGACTCATGCGGGAAGAGAAAGGGCCCCATGGCTGAGGTGCCCCAGCCTGGCTCCGCGGGACCTCGGACAGGACACCTGTTCCCTGAGCCTCAGTTCCTGACCCTCCCTCTCCACATGGAATATGGTGTAGAATGGAGTTTGTCGAGGTGCCTACTCGTCAGTGTTAGTTTAGAGAGCGAGTGAAATCAGGTGTAGCCCACAGAGGCCACCCAGTAATGCCAGGCTTCCTATTATTATTGGCTCCCCCTGGAGGCCCTACCGCATGTGCAGACCGCCGTGGAGGTGAGGGGCGGAGCTGCAGAGGCTGACAGGCTGCTCAGGGCCGAGATGTGCTGTTGTCTGTCCATCAGGAGCCTGGGGGGCCTGACCCCCAGCCGGCAGCCAGCACCATGTGGTGAATGAAGGCGTTTTCCAGGGCGGCTCTGACAGGTCCCCGAGTTTCACGGGCTGGAGTCCCTGCGTGGTCAGGGCCGTTTCCCTGGAGACAGGACGGAAGTCCGGGTGTCCTCAGGGCGGTTTCCCTGGAGACAGGATGGAAGTCCGGGTGTCCTCAGGGCGGTGGGGACACTGTGGGGCCGGCAATCTGGAGACCAGGTTCCCTCGGGGTCTTGTCTGCACAGCCTGCCTCCTCCCGTAGCTGTCTCTCCTCCCGTGACCTCCTGACCCCTATGGCTCAGTCTCCCGTTAGCTCATCGAGGTCTGGCCTCTCTCTAGTGTCCACGTCAGGCCCAGGCTGTCGGCCAGGATCCAGACCCAGCCTGGCAGCTGGTCGGTCTGCGGCCATGGCTGCGGGTGATCGCGCCCAGCAGGTGCTCCCGTTCTGGGGCTGGGCTCGTGCAGTCAGCACTGCCCGCCACGTGGCCAGGGGAGCTCGGGCCTTTGTTTTCCCTCATTTTTTTCAGGAATTGAGTGGGCATGCACCTCTTGTAATTGTTTGGAATATCTAAGCGGAAACACTACCTGTTTCCTTGTGGATTCCAACTCGTTGAGTGCTGGGCATTGACCCGCGTGTGAGCAGGTGCATACTCCTGCGTGACACTCGGCTTTATTGCTCATGCGCTTACGGCCCAGGCGGTGCGCCTCCTACCACCGTCCTCACAGAGACAACGTGGGCTCGGCCAGCGGCTGGGCTGTGATCCCGTGGAAGGAGCTGGAACTGTTCGGCTTCATGTGTGACCTCATCTTTATTCCACTGCGATGTGTCTACCAGCCCTGCCGGGAAGGTCTTTATTGAACTGAAGACAGAGCAGCCAGTGCCTGGCCTTGGCAGGGAGAGCAGCGGGCTGGTTCCAGCCGGTCTGCAAGCCGTGGAGACCGAGCGCCTCCCGGACGTCAGCCCTGCGCAGGCTGCGAGGTCCGGGCCCTCCCCGGCCCCCACAGCTGGGAGCACGCGCTCCATCGCCCACTTGCAGTCTGTCCGTTCCCTGCGTGGCCGTCAGGCATCCCAGCTGGCTGCAGGCAGCTGCTCTCAGAGGAGTGAGGTGGCACGGCAGTCCAGCACTGAGCCACACGTTCCCTTCCAGGGGCTGATGGCACCTTCTTCTGAGCTCACGGGAAGTCCTCAGAACCAGGGCGGTTTCATGTCTTCCTTGGGTTGATTCCAATCCTGCAGCCGCGCCGTTCCCACCTCACTGGTCACACAGCACTGATCCTGCTGTCTCCCCAAGCAATCCCTTCCATGACACCGAAACCTAACCCTTCCTTCCCCTCCCTTTCCCTCCCCTCTCCTCTCCCCTTCCCTCCCTTTCTCCTCTCCCCTCTGCTCTTCCCTCCCCTCCGCCTCCTGCCCGTGCTGAGCCTGTCTGTTCCCTGCAGCTCCCCTGGGCCTGGACCTGTGGAGGGTGCTGGGACCCACCCGGGCGGATGGGAGCCGCCCCGTGAGGCTGCTGTGGAAGGTGAGTGCTCTGGGTCTTCAGTCCTCCTTTGTTTATAACCTGGGTCTCTTCCACCAGAAGCTGTGATTGTTGAACTTTGACCTCCTGAATGTCCTGCCCAAGAGGCTTTATGATGCCCCAGATCTCCCAGTGGTTTCCCAGCTCAGAGCCTGTAGGTCACCTTATAGGGTTAGGGTTGGGGTTAGGGTTAGGGTTAGGGTTAGGGTTAGGGTTAGGGTTAGGGATAGGGTTAGGGCTAGGGTTAG
>NW_005871752.1:25747-26827 GCF_000147115.1 Myotis lucifugus | reverse complement strand
GTGTGCAGGCCCTGCCCCCCCAGCCTCTGGTTTAGGAGGCCCATTAATGCTGATGCCAAGGGCCCAGCACATCCCTCTCTGGCCCCGGGAGGTGGGGTCCAGCACGGGTGCTGCTCACCCAGGAGGGTACCTGCCTGCGTGTCGCTTGCACACGAGCTGGCCTCACCCCTCTCCCCTCACCATCTGTCACCGGCTCAGGGCCTTTCCTTTGTTGTTTTTGGCAATAAACTGGGTTTCCCGTGCTCAGAAGGCCAGAGGAGCCCCGGCCCTGGAGAGAGTGCTCGGCTACCACGTCTGGTACTTTCCGGAAAACACCACCAACCTCACGGAGACCGTGACCACCACCCGCCAGCCGCTGGAGCTGACGCTGGGCGCCCAGGCCTACCGGGTGTCGGTGGTGGCCTATAACTCGCTGGGCCAGGGTCCGGCCGCCGCCCTGCGCATCCCGGCCGCCGCCGAGGAGGGTGAGTCCCGCGTCACCGCCTGCCGAGATGCCGCCGTCCAGGGGGCCAGGGGCCGCCCGTGGCTGCCTCTCAGTGAGGGTCACAGCGGAGGAGAGGCTGCTGGTGGGAGGAGCGGCGTCTGCTGACCAATGAGCCCCTGGAGGTCGCGTCCTTCGGGCGCAGCCTGTGATGAGTCAGACTCATCAATCGCGTGACGCAGAGGCCCGGCCGCGCGTTCCACGTGCAGCTTGTTCTGTCCGAGGCGTGGGCGCTGGCGGAGCCTGCATGCGGGCACAGTGCCAGGCGTGTGCTCCATGCCTGGCTCTCCCGAGGCCCCCGAGTCCTGGGCACTGACCGCGTGCTCGCCCGCCTCGCTGCTCGCTCCCGTTCCCCCTTCGCCTCCACTGAGACCCCGCGGGCGCCTGGGGCTCGCCGTGGAGGCTGCGGCTGTGAGCCAGGTGCGGGGAGAGCCCCGGATTCGGGGTGGACTCTGGCTCAGCTCCTGCCCCGCCTGCCTCGTCCAGGCTCCATGTCCTTCTACTACACTGGCTCTTCCTCAGAGGGACCTGGGCGTGACAGCACCTGGCCCTGCCCCGAACAAACAGCTGGGCATCTCAGGCCACGTGGGAGGTGCCGG
>NW_005871752.1:20223-25647 GCF_000147115.1 Myotis lucifugus | reverse complement strand
CCGGTGGAGCAGAGGCTGCTGGGCCCACACCCCGGGTGCTGCCGGAAGTAGCAGGAGCCACACCCCCGGCCCCAGGACACCCTGCCCCCTGGCCCAGCTCCAGCGTCAGAGCTTTGGGGTTTGTGGGGGTAGCATCCCCTCTCCTGCCTCCTCCAGGACTGGGTTCTGGTTCTGAAGGCCCGGGGTGTGGTGGGTGGTGAGGCGGGGACGGGGTTGCCAGGTGCACCTGCGGGCGGTCTCCCGCTGATGCTCACAGCACTTTCAATAGACAGTGAACTCTGACCCTCCCGGCCTGGGCTGGAGTGAACTCTGACCCTCCCGGCCTGGGCTGGAGTGAACTCTGACCCCTCCCGGCCTGGGCTGGAAGCCAGGGCTCAGCTTCTCTGTGAGAGGGTCCTCGCGGCCAGGTCCCCGGCGGCACCAGTGCTTTGGACGCGTGTCTTTCTGGTGCAGACGCAGGTCTCCCCGGGAGGAGCGTCCTTGGCGGGTGGGGGCCAGCCTGGGCAGTGGGCACCTGAAGCCCTGGTGCGATTTGGGGTCACCATCCCCCTCGCAGCCCCAGGGGAGCCGGGAACCCACCCTCAGGGGCTCCCTCTGGCCGCAGGCTGGCGGTCCCTGTGACTTGAGGGCACCTGCGAAGGCGAGTCCTCGAGTCTCAGTGCCGCAGCGAGAGCACCTTCTGGGAGAAAAGGGAAGGTCAGAGGGCACTCGACCAGCGAAGGTGGGCGGGGAAGGGACCATAAGGGGGTGAGGGCACCGCCACGGGGGTGCCAGGGAGGCCCTGAGCCCTGCCTGCTCCACGGCCCGGGTGCGAGCGGCGCCGAGGCAGCGGGCGTGTGCGGCGATGGCGGGCGTGTGCGGTGTCGGCTGCGGGAACGCATTCAGAGGCTGGTCTGCCCCTCTGCCCGCAGCGTTCCGGGGCGTCGAGGCCGTGCAGGCCCACCTCTCGCAGGACCGGCTGGTGGTGGCGTGGCAGAACTCCACTCCGCACGTGGACTCATGGAGGCTGGAGTGGTCCCCCGATCTGGACTCCGAGCCCCCCACCGTGCGCTGGGAGGCGGTGACCGGGGCCAGGAACTGGACGATCCGGAGAGGTAGCCACGCCTCCTGAGGAGATGCGCTCCTTCTCACTGTCTCCACCTCCTCTGCGGAGGCCCAGGCGGGAATGTGGTGCCAGCACTTGACGGGCTGGGCGCGCACTTCTCGGCTTTCCCAGCGCCGCTGGACGGGCACCAGGGGTCAGACCAGGCCTGGGCACATCAGATAGCCTTCCCAGACCCCCGACCGTGTGGGTGGCCCCAGAGTTGGTCCATCTGTCCGACCGGCACCTTCGGTCTGGCCCCTGTTTCAGAGCCGGCCCCTCCCCAGGGGATTGGTGCCGGGAAGGCCTTCCCTTCAGGGAGGCCCCTGATCCGTGTGGGACGTGAGTGAGGCCGTAGCCACCCATCAGCCTGAACTTCTCCTGCTTACCTGTCCTGCAGGGGAGACCTCCACCTGCAGGGATGCCGGCCAAGGACCGGGCCCAGGGCGTCCGCCTGCACAGGATGCGCAGGGACAGCACCTGCGCCACAGCTGGGCCCCGTGGAGAAGGGCCTGTCTCACTTCTCCTTCCGGGGGGCCCGTCCTTTCGTCAGAGGGTGCAGCTCTCGTTCTCAGAATTAATTTTAAAATGTTAGGACAGGAATAGATGCTAGACCCTCCGACCTCACTTCCCCATTTTCCAGGTGGCGTTAGAGGAATAGGAGAGCTTGCGCAAGTCTTAGGCCGTGACTCTCAGGCTAGCGCTTCCTATCTGCCACGCCCTGCGTGTAATGCTTGCTTTCTCTCTTGCAGATGAATTAGACCCTCTCCAGTGCTATAACATCTCCGTGTATCCAATGTGGCAAGACCGTGTGGGCAAGCCGTGCTCTGTCCAGGCCTACGCCAAGGAAGGCGGTGTGTGGGGGAGGGCCCTGGGGCTGGGGGGAACCGGGGCCTGTCCAGCCACGGCCGATTTCAGAGCAGGAGGGAGAGGGAGAGAGAAACATCAATGATGAGAGAGAATCACTGATCAGCTGCCTCCTGCACGTCCCCTCTGGGGATTGAGTCCGCAACCTGGGCGTGTGTCCTGACCGGGAATCGAACCGTGACCTCCTGGCCCACGGGGAGGGCGCTGGGGGCTGGCTGGGTGCTCACAGTCTCTCCCTTCTCGTCAAGCCCCGTCAGCAGGTCCCGTGACCAAGGCGGAGGGCATCGGCGTGAACACTGTCACCATCCGGTGGGAAGAGATCCCCAAACATCTGAGAAACGGCTTCATCCGCAACTACACCGTCTTCTACCAGCCCGCGGGCGGCGGGGAGTTTGGTGAGCGGCTTCCAGCGCGTGAAAACCCCAGGACCCACGGGAGGGGCTGCCACCTCCCCGCGTCCCTCGGCTCCCCTGGCCCCTCCACAGACGGGGGCGGGTGCACCCCTGGTTGAGGTTTTGGAATCAGATGAGAGGGGAGTGTCGGTCCCTGCAGGTCTGTAGGACCCGGGGGTTAATCCGATGTGCTGGTCGGCTCGGACGGTGCGCCTCCTGGCAGCTCCCGGCCGTATTCCCGCCGGGCTTGCCGGTGCAGCGCGGGCAGACCCGGGCGCTGGCACTCAGCTCGGAGACGGCTCCTAGGCGCCACGCCTCCGGTCCCTGCCGAGTCACCTTTTCTGGGATCCACACGATCTGCCAACACCTCCTTCTGGGCGAGGCTGAGAGTCCTGTCGAGGCTGATTTTTGTTGTGATAAACGCACCACCTCACCCTTTGGAAGTGCACGACGGCGGGCGTCGGGCAGCCTGCGTGTCCTGCCCCGTCTGCCCCTGCGCGGAAATGTGTCCGTCAATCAGTCCCTCCTGCCGCCTCCTCCCACGTCCCGGCACCCACAGCACTGCCCGTCCGTGCACGCACCTCGCTGATCCCATAGACGTGGAGTCAGCCTGCGTGCCTGCTGGGCCTGGCTCCTTCCACCACAGTCGTGTCTCCAGTTTGCCCGTGTGGGCGGGTGTGCGAGTCCTCGGCCTTATCGCCGAGGGGTACCCTGGTGTGGACAGTCCACGCTCTGTTCATCCTTCGTGGGTGGCATTGGGCCGTTTCCGCCTCGGCCACTGTGATGGGTGCTGCTGTGAACATGCCTGAGGGGGTCTTGGCGGGAACGTCTGTGTGAGTCCCTGCTTTGAACTCTGGGACAGACCTGGGAGAGGGCTCCTGGGCCGTGCGATGCTTCTAGTTTAGCTTCTCACAGAACCGGACTGGCCGCCTCGGCCTCGCATGCGCAGCAGCCAACGAGGACTCCAGTCTCCACCCCTTACCCACCCTGGCTATTGGCTGCTTAGAAACCATCATGGCGGCCCTGGCAGTACAGGTGCTGCCTTAAGGTGGCTTTGATGGGCATTGGTTGAGCATCGTGGCGTGTGCTTGGTAGCCTTTGGTGTACCTTCTCCGGAGAAAGTCTTTACGATCTCCTTGCCCATTTCTAAGTTGTCTTTCAGTTATGGAGTCGTAAGAGGTTTTACAATACACTCTGGATACCAGTTCCTAATCAAATACCTGATTCACAAATGTTTCCCGTTCTGTGGGCTGCCTTTTCACTCTGGTCGTGTCATTTGATGCACAGAAGCTTTTAATTTTGATGAAGTCCAGCGGAGTCTATTTTCTTCTGTTGCCTGTGTGTTTGGTGTCAGACTGATTCTTCCCCGGTCGCCTGCTAGGCGTTCTATAGTTTGAGTTCCTACATTGGGCCCTTGGTCACCTTGATAAGCTCGTCTTGAGGAGAAGCGGGTTCGGGTGTGAGCTGCCCAGCCTGGTTCTTACTCAGTCGGACCTGCTGTGTGTTTCCTTCAGCCAAGACGGTCGGCGCCAGCACCCTGCAGTGTGGCCTGGAGTCCTTGACGCGCAGGACCTCTTACTACGTCTGGGTCATGGCCAGCACCAGCGCCGGGGGGTTCAACGGCACCACGATCAACTTCAAGACGCTGTCAATCAGTGAGTAGCCCTCCCGCCCCTCGCGCCCCCGCCTTTCTCTCCGGCCCTGGGAGGTGGCCTTGCCCAGGCAGGGTGCCCCTGGGAGGGTGGCCCGCAGGGTGAAGAGCCACCTGCTGGGTTGGGCGCAGGGGCTCCTGGAGGGCCCGGGGCGAGGAGAGGAGGGAGGGCAGGGAGACCGAGCTGAACTCAGAGAGACTGGCCATTGGCTCCTTCCTCGCGGGCGGCCCCAAAGCACCTTGAGGAGGAGGTTCAAGTTCATGCCAATTTCACTCTCAGCCCCGAACCAGCTGTCACTCAAGACCGTCCCCTCGTGTCAGAGGTTACTGCGTGGTGGGGCTCAGAGGGGGATCTCGGTGGAACGAGCACCAGCGGAACACAGGCAGGGACTTACCCTCAGCATTTTGGAGCTTTTTAAGCAAAAAAGTGCATCCTATGTTCTACTTACCAGCATTTACATTAGAAACAGGAAGCAAGAAAATCTAATCCATACAGCAACAGTATCAAATGCATTGTAGTGTCACAAGATGGTTGTGAGAAACGGTCACGAGAGACAAGATGGGATGAGGAGGGAGATGAGGGAAGAGGAGGGGGTGGGAGAAGTGGAAAGCCATTCATGCTCCCACCTCCCGGGCCGAGAGCTGAGATTGAAGGAGGCAGTGGCACGGTGCGAAGGAAGGAAGTTGCTGTCGCAGCCGATGGAGCTGCTGTCAGGCGCTCGAAAGCCTCTTGCTCGTCACCTTTTCAAAAGTCTGGGAGCGGCTCACGTTCTGGAAGGTGTGGGTGTAGAATGTGTCTTTGCTGAGAAAACATGTTCTGCTCATGGACTAACGTTGCCTTTTTGGAGTTCTTCCTCAGAGTGCTCTTTGCGTCTTTTAAAATCGTGCCGTGTGTTCACGCCGCGGGGCTCAGGCTGTGTTAGCTGATGGCGTTGTCTCCAGGGTCCCACGGGGCAGGAGCCTGCCTCGGCCTGGGCGCTTCTGGGGCTTGGTCTGCAGAGGACGGGGTGCTCGGCTCTGTCCCCGAGCCCCAGGCGAGTCCCACGGGGCAGCCAGAGTGCAGACCCCAGGCCCTGCCTGCTGCCCACCAGCAGCTTCTGGTGTTTTCAATGAAACCCAGACTCCTGCCCTGGCTGTCGCCGCACCTGCCTCCCCTCCCTCCGCTTCCTGCGGCTGCTTCGAGGCGTCTGCACCGCCACTCCCGCCGGACGCCTTCCCACGTCTTGGTCTTTCGGGGGCTCCTTCTCCCCCCGGCAGGAGCCCACGCTCGCCTCCTGCCTCTCGCCTCTCAGAGGAGTCTGTCTGACTCCCCGGGACGTGCCCGCGAGCAGGGCCGTGGGGTTCTCGCTTGTTGGTTGGTTTTCTTACCCGAACAGTGTTTGTTCCACAAGCAGCCACTCGGAACGAAGCAGGAGGCTGGCGCTGACCGCAGT
>NW_005871752.1:16646-19563 GCF_000147115.1 Myotis lucifugus | reverse complement strand
GGAGGGGGGGACCCTTGGCCCGGGGAGCTTTCCGGCCCCGGGCCAACCAAATTGCTGGGCACAGGAGGGCTCCTTGCTGGCGGGGGCGGAACCAAGGGCTGGCGCCAGGGGGGGTCCCGGCTGGCCCCCCCCCGGGGAAAGGAAAGCTTTCTTCAGGGGCGCGGTGCTCCCGGCCCCCAGGAAGACCCTGCTGCCCTTCAAGGGGAGCTCAGGGGCTCCTTTCCCGGGAGGCTTCCCCTTCTTCCCGAGCAAGCTGGCAAACCATGGTTCCCCGCCAGGCTTCAACCGCTAGCCCGGGCAGGTTGTAGCCAGGGCTCCAGTGCAGACAAGTCTGACAAAGTCCCTGGGCCTGAGCACTGCTCTCCCCCGATCACCCTCAGAAGAAGGCCCTGGGGGGCTGTGGGGGTTGGGACGGGGGGGGATTCGCTGTGAGGGGCAGGTCTCTTCCCCCAGGTCCCCGTGTGACTTGCATTGCACCCCCACACGGCTTCGCTTCCCCAGCCTGAGCCAAGGGAGCCGGGCTGCCCTTCTGTCCCAGGGGCCAGCGGCTCCCGAGCAAAGCCCGGCCCAGCCCCGCCCCCGTGCACGGACTCACCCTGTGTGAGCACCTCCTCTTCTCTGCAGGTTGAAGCGCCTGTGTTGGCCGGACGTCCCCAACCCTGCGGAGAGCAGCCTGGCCGCGTGGCGAGGCGGGGACCTCAAGGTGAGCACGTGCCTGCCCGGAGCCCCTGCGGGGCCGGCGGTGGGCGCAGGGGCCGGGCTGGCGGGGCTCCTGCGGGTTCCGGGCTGGGAAAGGTGTCCTCACACTAAGGCAGCGGGTGCCAGCGAGTGGCTCACACGCAGAAACCTCCTTTCTCATACGCTTTAACCTGAAAACCGTCTGGAAATGTCAAGGCTGAATTTCTTCAGTGAAAATAAGCCCATCAGATAGAACCTCCAAATCCTTACCATTGAAAGCTTCTTTCCGGCAGTTCTTGGTGCAGGAGGTTTAATATTAGCCTCTGCTTCAACTCGGAAGTCTCAGTTGAGCATGGCATTTAACTGTGGACATTGCAGAAATCACTTTTACTGAGTTATTTTAGTTATTGTTTGGATTTCTGTCTTCTCCCTCCTCTAGCATGACCTGTTTGTTTTCCTACTTATTAAAAGTCACGGGACAGTAAGTGAGCTCACAGGCAGTGCTGCCCGGCACCTAAATGCTTCCTGAAGGATCTGTAGGTCTGGCCTCTATGGCAGCACTTACCTGTCTCTCGCTGCCTGGCAGGTGCCGGGCGGGGGGCGGGGCCTGGGGCAGGGGCGGGGCCTGGCCATGCACAGATGACGGGATGACATCGTCCTGCCAGGAGCCACCTTGAGTTTCGGGTGACGTGGGACAAGCCGTTGACTTTGTGATCATGGTTTTCCATATGAAAGCGTTCGGTCATGCTCTCCTCGGAGCTGGGTGTGCAGAGGATTGTGGGAAATAGCCTCCAAGTGCCTAGAAGGAGAAGTTGTTGGAAGGCAGTGTGTTCCTTCTCAGGAAAGGGGCCAGGCTGTTACGGAGGGGCACGCGGGGGTGAGGGGCCTCCACGCTGGCTTGGGCATGGGGTGTCCCTGCCCAGGGAGCCTGGTTACTCCTCTTTAGCCCCCAGATGACCCCTGGGGGTCCCTTCTCTCTTCCAGGATAAGCTGCACCTGAGGGAGGTCGATGATGCCGGGAGCACAGAGGACAGGATTCTCAAGCCCTGGGCTGCCCCCAGCGACCTCATTGACAAGTTGGCGGTGAACTTTGACAATTTCCTGGAAGAGGATTCCGCAGAGGAGGCAGAAAAGGGCCAGGAAAACATCCTGGGAGGGGACAAGAACGAGTACGTGATCTCCCCTTTCAGGCCTTACTGTCTCCTGGAGCCGCTCACTGCAGCCGAGGCCCCGCCCACTGCAGCCGAGGCCCCACCCACTGCTGCCAAGGCCCCACCCACTGCTGCCGAGGCTCTGCCCACTGCTGCCGAGGCCCCACCCACTGCAGCTGAGGCCCCGCCCACTGCAGCCAAGGCCCCTCCCACTGCAGCCGAGGCCCCGCCCACTGCAGCCGAGGCCCCTCCCACAGCATCCAAGGCTTCTCCCACTGCAGCCAAGGTCCCGCCCATGGCAGCTGAAGTCCCTCCCACTGTGGCTGAGGTCCCGCCCATGGCAGCCAAGGCTCCTCCCACTTCATCCCAGGCTCCGCTCACTGCAGTCGAGGCTCTGCCCACTGCTGCCGAGGCCCCACCCACTGCAGCTGAGGCCCCTCCCACTTCACCTGGGGGCCCGCCTACTTCAGCTGAAGTCCCTCCCACTGTGACTGGGGTCCCGCCCATGGCAGCCAAGGCTCCTCCCACTTCACCCAAGGCTCCGCCCACTGTGGCCGAGGTTCCGCCCAGAGAGCCCCAGTGCCTGCGCTCTGGCAGCTGGGAGGGCGCCTGCCCAGAAGCTGAGGAGCGACTTCTCCCTTCTGCCCAGCGCCCAGGGCCCGCCAGCCCCTGCGAGGAGGGGGCGCTCAACCCGTACCTGAAGAACTCGGTGACCACCAGGGAGTTTCTCGTGTCCGAGGAACGTCCAGACCGAACCAAGAGAGTCATCTAGAGGCCGCACCCGGCGACCCTCTGCGCCAGGCGACCTGCAGGGCGGCGTCCCAGCTGCATCTTCACATCCATCTGCTCAGTCTCGCCTGCCGACCCCCAGAGGGAGAAGGGGTGCGGAAGCCCAGCACTTGGTCCAGGAAAAGCCCTGTCGTTCCTTTTGCTCCGATAAGAAGCTCCTGCGGAGGCCGGGACAGCCCGGCTTGGAGGACGGGGCCCAGTGAGCTGTGTCTGGGCCTATTCTGGGGACGGTCAGGGTCACGGACATGGGGGCCACTTCTCGGTGATCACAGGCACGTTTTACTCGTGGCCAGGGGCAG
>NW_005871752.1:14540-15930 GCF_000147115.1 Myotis lucifugus | reverse complement strand
AGGCTCCTTGTCGCCCGGTATGTCTCCAGGTCCGCAGCACCCACAGCCCTCCCCCGGCCCACAGACCCGGCGCTGCCAGATCACGGGCGATTCCTGGGCACGGGCTCCTGGCGGGGCAGCAGGTCTGTCCCGTCTCCAGGCCACTGCCCAGCGTAGAACTCGTTCCCAGGGGCCCCTCTGCCCCCCGTCTTGCCCCGAAACCCGGGGTAGAAAGACACCCCCATTTCAGGGGCTTTGCATTGAACCTCAGCTGACTCAGTGCCGGCCGCGCTGGTGGACACACCCTCGGGGGCTGCTGCCTCCACAGCAGGCCCTGCCCGTGCCAGTGGAGCCCGGAGCTCGGACCCGTGGCAGCCAGGGGCCCCAGAGCCTCTGTGCGGACGGCAGGGGTCAGCTGCCCTGACCGGGGACTGGGGTTGGCGCCGTGCTGCAAGGACAGCAGATGCGGCTGCCGTGTGGCCGGAGGCTGGTGGCATGTTCTCCCGGGAGGGGCGCAGTCCCAGGGGCGGGGCCTCTCGGCCACCCGCTCAGCTGCGCAGACACGTCACTCACGTTCCCGTCACTGGAACCAGTTCCTGGCCCAAGGCCCTGGCCCTGGCAGTGACGCGGCCCCGGTGGGACTCCCAGTGCTCACGTCTGTGACTCGGGCCGTGTGTTCTGGGGCCGATTCCGAGGGGTCAGTGGAGGGGCTGGAGTGTGTCCAGGGGGTGTCTGCCCAGGGCTGGTGTCGGCTGTGCCTGGGGCCCCGCCTGCCCTGGGAGTCACCGGCCGCTCTCTGCACCAGTGGCCGCGGCCTGGCCGTGGGCACAGACCAGAGGGGCCGCTGTCCCACCGCGCTCCATTCCCCGCCAGCGTCCGCAGCGCCCACAGTCTCCTCCTCCCGGCTCCCAGGACAGAGCGCTGGTCCGCAGGGAGGGGCCGGCAGGCACTGGGACCCCCACAGCTCTGGGGCCAGAAAGGGACCAAGCAGTGGTACCCCGACGCTGGGCTGTGGTGGGCTCTCCCCTGGCCCCACCCCACAGTGTGACCAGGGCACTTCCGCGAGCCCCCTGCCCCCAGAGTTCCAGGTGCCCTTTGCACCCCGCCATTGGATGGTGACTTTTTGGGGGGGGGTCCAGCCTGGTGCCCACGCTGGGGGCCGCCTCACACTGTGTGCGGGGTGGGGGCTGGGAGGGCGCACCTGGAGGGAAGGGAGAGGGGTACTTGGGAGGGGTCCTTGCACCTTGTCCGTCTACCCCATGAGGCTCTCAGAGCTGAAAGCCAAGAGGGTGACGGCTGGGCAGAGAGAGGGGTGCAGGGCCTAAAAAGGGTGTCGGGTAGAGCGGTTCCTCTGCTGCTCCCCCCTCATGGTACACCCTCTGCCTGGCCCTCCCGCCCCTCTCTCCCCACC
>NW_005871752.1:11269-14056 GCF_000147115.1 Myotis lucifugus | reverse complement strand
GTTGGGAGCCGAGTCCCAGGACACACGCGCTTGCTGTAACCTTCCTGCCCTGGACGGGGTCACAGACTGTCCCGTTTCCGCGCCAGGCGGCCTCTGTGCAGACAGCCATTTGCATGTCTCTGCTCCCATCGAGACACTGGGCCCTGCGGACACTGGGCCCTGCGGACAGTGGGGCCTGTGGACAGTGGGCCCTGCGGACAGTGGGGCCTGTGGGCAGTGGGGCCTGCGGACAGTGGGGCCCTGCGGACAGTGGGGCCCTGCGGACAGTGGGGCCTGCGGGCAGTGGGGCCTGCGGACAGTGGGCCCTGTGGACAGTGGGGCCTGCGGACAGTGGGCCCTGTGGACAGTGGGGCCTGCGGACAGTGGGGGCCCTGCGGACAGTGGGCCCTGCGGACAGTGGGGCCTGTGGGCAGTGGGGCCTGTGGGCAGTGGGGCCTGCGGGCCTGGCTCTGCATCAGACCAGGAGCGACCGGAGGGTCAGGAGGCACCTGGGTGGGACGGGGACACCCCGCTGGAGGAGGCGGGGTAGACATGTCCGCCGGGTGCGGGGGGAGAGGTGCGTGTTCCATTCGCCACGGGCGGTTCCCCGTGTCCGTGCCTCCCCGCGGCCCGTATCTAGGGTCCCGCTCAGGCAGCCACGCCTGCACCCACCTCGCTGGGAGCCCCTGTAGCTCTGACTCGCGGGGTCACCTTGTGAGCCGCATGTATCATAATAAACGCAGACATGTGCGCTCGTTTGTCTCAAACAAGAGAACGGATTTCTGGGGGAAAGAGCTCCGAGGCCTGGGGGCTCAGGGCTCCGTGGCTGGGCCGCCGTTTAAAGGGGGTTTGCGGCCTGTAAAGTAGCAACGTCCCGCGGTGCGTGGGGCTCCTTGTTTTGTGGAAACGTCCGTAGCGACGGGGCTAGTTGTCAGGAGTGTGTGTGGTCTGTGCGAGGGCTGGGAGGACGGGGTCACGAAGGTCGCTGGTCCTTGCGCCGCCGCCCGGGCTGGGCCGGGTCAGGGGGCGTTTCTCAGCTCGGCAGCCCCATGCGTCCAGGCGTCCTGTCTGCGTGCGGGCCGGGTGCCCAGGGGCCAGAGGCCAGCGACCGCCTTCCAGGGTGGACGTGTGTCCTGTCCTCGCTGCGACTGAGGTGCAGGGCGGGGCCCGAGGCCGCCAGGAGGGAGGCCTGTAGGAGGTGCTCATGAGGCGCTTGGGTGTGACCCCCCCCCCCAGGAAAGCCGCGCTCCCCCTTCTGCTGACGCTGCGCCTCCGCCTCCGTGGGACGGGTTCCTGCTCAGACGCCGGAAGGGAGCTCCGGGTGCAATGTACGGCGTTGTTAGAGCTGGGTGTCTCCTGCTCCAGGGGACCAGGGCCCAGACCAGCCTTCCCCCAGGACCCGCTCCCCGCTCCCGCCACACTCCCTGCCTGCTGCCGCCCCTCAGCCCTGAACATGCCCTGGTCCCTCCGGGCGCTCCCGGTCCTCAGCTCTCCCCTCTCCCGCCACGTCCCCACCAGCCCGTGGCCCAGGGGCAGCTCTCCAGGAGAACTTTCTAGAAGTGGAGAAAGCGAGGCTACTGGGGACGGGGCAGGGACACCCGACACCAGCCCTGTCCCCTCTGCTCTGGGGCTAAGCTCCGCCCGAGGCCCCACCCCGGCCTCGGCCTCGCTGGGCGTCTTGAACCTGCTCCGGAGCCGCTGCGTTTGGGTGTTTCTGGGTCTGGCCATGGACCCGCCTTGTCTGTGACCGAGTCCTGGGCGCAGAGAGGAGCCGAGACGGTGGAGGCCGATGTCGCCGCTGCCTGGGCGGAGGCCACGTGGGGACAGGCCCCTTCCTGTGGGCCATCGTCCTGAGAGGCCAGCTCCAGACACAGGCGCTGCGAGCCTAGAGGTGCCGACTGGCCCCAAAACCCAAAGCAAAGCCCTGGGGGGAGGGGGGGTCAGACCTGACCTGGTATTAAACCCCAGGGCTTCTCTGCCCCAAGCCCTTTTCCACAGGAAGCAGCCCCGGGGAGGAAGCGTGGCTGCCTTTCCCAATCGATCGATCGATCGATTGATCATAGACTCAGCGCTGAGGGAGGGAGGCCGCCCTCGGGGTCGGGGCTTCCGCCAGCCGGGGGCCTCCAGGACACGGCAGGGTTCCAGGAAGAGGAGGCCGCTGTCGAGGCTTCCCCACCCTCACGGGAACCGCCTCCTCCTGCACGGTTTCCAATAACAGTTCACACTTGAACCAAAGGGAGAATGGACGCTCATCCGAAGGCGCGTCTCCCGAACCCAGAGAAATATTTCCATGCTGTTCTCTCTCTTCCCCAGAACCCAGTCCCCTCAGTACACCTCCCCCCGCCACCCAAAACCAACAATAAACAAAACAAACCACAAACAACCCACCCAAACGAAAACTGCTCAAAAGAGCAACACAATGAAACCCCAAATGAAACCCCAAACTTCTGTTGTCCATCGCATCCTTGATTCCCTCCCTCCCTGGGCCCCTGCCCTCAGGCCAGAGTGTAGGAGCCTCTGCTGAGCATCCCAGCTGAAGAGCCCATGGGCTTTTAACTGGGGGCAGCTGTGGAGGGTTAGGGTTAGGGTTAGGGTTAGGGTTAGGGTTAGGGTTAGGGATAGGGTTAGGGTTAGGGCTAGGGTTAGGGTTAGGGCTAGGGCTAGGGCTAGGGCTAGGGCTAGGGCTAGGGTTAGGGTTAGGGATAGGGATAGGGATAGGGTTAGGGTTAGGGTTAGGGCTAGGGTTAGGGTTAGGGCTAGGGCTAGGGTTAGGGTTAGGGTTAGGGATAGCGATAGGGCTAGGGTTAG
>NW_005871752.1:0-10904 GCF_000147115.1 Myotis lucifugus | reverse complement strand
TAGGATTATGGTTAGAGTTAGAATTATGTTTTGTTTTCCTATGTTGTAGGTTGGGGGTGCCATTCTATTCTTTTGATTGATGCAGGGTACGTCATTGGGGATTTGATCGAGTGGGAACCCTGAGCTGGTATTTGTTAGCCACCTGCCCGAGGTGGTTCCATTTCTCTGAACCTGTGAGTCTGTATGTTATTCTAATATTTTCCTCAAAATTTTTTAGGTTTTAATGACCGGAAATCGGTGTCTGGTAGGTGGTGTGTATATGTTCACTCTACACCGGCAGCAGCCTGTGGCCCCCGTGGACCCTGGGCTCACAGGGGACCGCCCTCCCCTGCACCGGGGTGTGTCCTTCTGCAGTTCTCTCCGTGGAGTCTGGTTCTCCAGGCTCCTTGCCTGTCTCCCGTTAGTAAGGGATTAAAACAGGCAGAACCCACAGCGACTGCCTGCCCCTTCACTCTTTCCACGCTTGTGCAAAACTGTTTTCTGTTGTCAGAATCTCCGTGCCTTTGAGCTGCTTTTCACTTTAAATACAGGAAACCCTCGATTTTGCAGACCTTGGTTTAACAGACTGGATTTAATGGACTTTGGAATTTAAAGACCTAACTTCCGGTCCTTATGTCATAGATGAAAATTAACACCCTGGTAATTTTAAAATGCTTTTAACCAAGATTTGCGTATAATTAAATTAACAGGGTTTTGTTTTGTTTTGTTACTAATTCACTGTTGTTTTTAACAAATTTTAGCTAATAGGCCATATGTTGGTAAAAGTACTGTAGTAATTTCGCTGACATTGAGTATTATATATCTACAACTACTCAAATCCCCGAGTCACTGCTCTCAAACATGTTCTGGGAATGGGTAGCTGGTGATCGTGCCGCAGCCCGTGCCGTTCCCACGTGCGCCAAGCGCGTCCTAGCCGCACGCATCTGCTCAGGCCCGGTGACTGGGGGATGCCCACATTCCGCAGACCCATCCGGTAGAAACGTAAAACCACAGTGTGACAGAAAGCTCTCCCGTGACATTTAACTTCCTAAATATGCCTAATTTTAATCACACAAACGTCTACATGAAAACAGGTAAACTAACTCGTCAATTTTTTAGCGTACGCATGCGGAAAACCTGCCTGAGGATGTAACGGCCTTTTGGCTTTAGCGGACGCCCCCTTGCCCGAGGCCGCCGTGCGGAGGTTGCTGGGTTCCCCCTTCGCCGGCCCCTCCCGGAGGCCGACAGAACCAGCTCCAGAGCTTCAGGCCGATACCCGTGACACGGCCCGGCAGGACCATGGCCTGAGGCCAGCGAGGCCCACCCCGTGTTTGCTCCTGGTGGCGGCATGGCCTTAAGGCTGTCCCAGGCCTGGCAGAGGGGCAGGTGGCAGGAACTGGGCGTTTTCCGCCCACTCTGTGGGAGGGCTCCCCCTAACTCACCATGTTATCCCCGTGCGTCCCAGGTCATAAACCACATACGTCCAAACCCTGTAAGTGGGGTAATTCGCCCTAAAAAGTTCAAGCATAAGACAATTCCAGGCAGTTTTCTGACGGGAAATGACAGCCGTAGTCGAAGGAATAGATGGGAAAGAGGGTTTGACTCTCCAGGTTCTACACGAAGCTAAGCCTCGTCTGTAAAACCGTTAGCGGAAGTCACTCCCACCCGAGAAGGGACGTGCTGGGCTGTGGACTGTGAGCTGTGCTGGGCCGTGGGCTATGGACCGTGAGCCGTGGTTCGTGGGCCGTGAGCTGTGGGCCATGGCACACAGGCAGCTTCTCGGAGATGTGCCTTTCCAAGGTGTCCCTGGCCACCAAGAGCCGAGCGCCGGGAGCGGCTGCTGCCCACTCGGTGAGCCACGTTCTCCTCCCCTCCTGCCCCCCCTTCTGGTGACTAATGAGCCACAGCTGGGCCTGAAGGTGGGTGACAGCAGCCTGCGGCCGGGCTGTCCATGTTGAAAGCATGGAGGGATGTTCTGTATGAGAGAGAAACGCTGACGCCGCCCTCTCCCTGGGCTGCGGGGGCTGCGCGGCGGGAGAGCTGCGGTCACTTTGGACTCAGGGTCCGTAACAGAAATGGGGGCGAGACAAGAGGGAGCCCAGGGAGCCTCAGCCGGACATGGGGCTGAAACGCAGGAGCCCCCACCCAGGCCCGATGTCACGTGTGTGACCTTCAGGCCGTGTGAGGGAGACCTGGTCCGGGTGGGGGTTCCCTCTGGACACGGCACATTCTAGGTGGAACCACAGTGTGAGGACGAGCAGCGCGGACGGCCCAGTCCCTCCAGGTGGGGTGGCTGAGGCTCCCCACTGGGCAGCTTGGAGGCAGCTGGGCACATACTGGCCACAAGGTGGCGCTGCACCTCCGTTCTCAATGGGGTCCGTCAATGGGGTAAGAAAACACTCCCTCGGGGTGGGCCGCGGGGTCCTTTGGGGAACCCTGGCGTGGGCTGCGTCTCCGAGTCCTGCTACCGGCCCGAAGGCCACGCAGCCCAGCCCCTGCCGAGTCCCATCCTCGGCTGAACGGGCATCGAACAAGCACAGACCCAGCCCCGACGGCGGGACCCCAGCCCCCCCACGACATCCAGCGGCAGCGACACAGAGTGAACAGGTTTACTGCCTACGTTGGAGGTGACAGGCGATACGTGAGAGTACACTTAGGATACATGTAGTTACGTCAACATAAAACAGCTGGTTACGATGAGCACATGCAGCTCCTGCAGAGGAAAAACACGGACAACACGCCAGACCGGCCTGGCTACGAGCCAGTGGGGGCAGCGGGTGTCCTGGGCGGGCGGGGCCGGTGCAGGGGACACAGCACACGGCCCAGGCACACCACGCCCACTGTTCACACACGCGTGTTGAGACCGAAGGACTTAGACACTGACCTTAACACGCCCCCTTATCTGTGACACCCAGGGTGTTGGTGGTCAGCCCTGGACGCGTGGAGTCCTCACTCACCACGGCTGGGCTTAAGGGACAGAGACGGGCACCCTGTGGCCTCAAGTGCTTTTCACGCAGCACGAGGCCACCCGCCAACGCACACACCAGTAGCACATGAAAAACACATGAAAAATAATGAATCCAAAAGATGCCACATGTGGCCCAGACCCTGCTGACGTCCGCCTGCACTCTGCCCACGGTCCGGGGAGAGGCTGCCGGGACCAGCGGGAGGGCCAGGCCCGGGTCCGCTGGCTCACGGCGTCGTGGGAACTGGGACCATCCTGCTTTGGGCTCTCTCTGGATACCTTGCCGTTTAGTGGCTCCATCTTCTCGATTCACAGAAAAGTGCAAAAACCTTTTCGAAGTGACCTCGCCTGGGCAACAGGACGAACATGACCCCCAGAAGCGCCCGGCAGTCGTCACAGGGGCCTCCGCTCGGGAAGCTCACTGCCTGGCACTGCGGCCGTCGCCTCGTCCACTGGACGGAAGTGCACGGTCTGGGAGCTGGTTCTGAGACCCGGAGAGAGGACGACGGAGGACTGCAGACCTTCTTCCTGCATCTCATCACGCCCCCCGATCGTCCTCACTATCCAGGCAAGACCCTCCCAGCAAAGCTACAGCTCCCGAGAGGGGGCTGGCACTTATTAGCAACGTTTTAAACTGGGGCCCGTTGGCGTTTACCCCCAAACATGCCTTAGACGTTTACTGCTCCACCTTAGAGGTGACCTTCAGACGGCCTCCCGTCGAGGCGGCTGCTCTCACCGTCAGGACCGAGTCTCCTCCTCTCTGGTGGTGTGTGAAGCAGCAAAGAGCACGTGCCCCCCCCCCCCCCGTGCCCCCTCCCCTGCCAGCCCCCAGGGGGCTCCGCTCTGTGGTGACGGGACCGCAGCCTCTCCCCGTCCCGTCCTCGGGGCCGAGGGCACCGCCTGAGCCCGAGACCCGCAAGGGCAACACGTTCACGCGGGAGGCTGGCACGTGGCTGCGGGCGGCGTGGGCGCAGACAGCCGGGCCCGTCCCTCTGGGCACGGCCGAGTCTGAGACGCTGCAGGAGGCTGTGAGCAGGGACAGGAACGTTCTAAAAACTCATCAGGCGACTGATGACAGAAGGTTCAAAACCTATTTTCAATTTGCAAGTTGAACTCCAGAACCCCCTCCTGTGGCTGCGGCAGCATCAGTCCCGGGGGCGAGTCTGTGCTGTGATCGCACGGGAGCCGGTTCCGGGTCAGAGCACAAAGGCCGTCCAGCTGTGCCGCTGGGCGAGCTCTGGGGCCGCGGGGAGGGTGGGACCGCGCCTGACCGTCACCCCCAGCCCTCAGCACAGCGGTGCGTGTCACCGCCCCTGGCGCCCTGGCAGAGGGTCCTGGCGCCCTGAGCCTGCTCCTCGGGCACCGAGGCCGTGGCAGCCCCACGGGGGGCCGGCGTGTAGTGTGTGAGTGGATCAGGGTCTGGAACGGAGGACAGGACACGCTTGTCCACAAGGCGCGTTGTCACCTCAGTGAGTGGGACTCCGTGGATCTGAGGCCCAGACTGGCCATGTCCGCGGCCTGTGGGCGCCTCACTGGGGCACGTAGCCGCCGGGCCGCACCGTCTGCGGGAGGTAGCTCTTCGGCAGCCCCTCGTCAAGGTCGAGCGCGGCCTCCACCCCACCCATCTCCAACCTCTCTGGCCCCTGGGCCCCTGGACCCAAGGCGTCTGCCGCAGGGACCTCCTGGAACGCCTGCAGCTGCCCAGACCCCGGCTGCACGGGTCCAACAGGGTCCTCGCCGGCCGGGGCGCCCGGCTGCGGCCGTCCTGCTGGGCCGTGGGGGCCCGCCTCGGGCTGGCTGCAGCTCTGCTGGAAGTACTGCTGTCGGGGCAGCGGGTCCGTGCCGTCCCCCGGCGGCAGCTCGTCGGGCCGCTCCTCGCAGTCGAGCAGGGGCTGCGTGGACTCAGAGCGCGAGAAGACCTGCACGGAGGGCACCTGGTGGCGGTAGCCACTGTGCACCACGGTGGAGTACTGCACGGCGCTCTGCGCGGACGCCGCCTCGGCCTCGTCGCCGCTGGACAGGCTCTGCCGCGAGGACATGCACGAGGAGCCGCCGATGCCGCTGCTGTGGCCGCCCGTGCTCAGCTTCTCCTTCCGGAACAGGTCCAGGGCCTTGAGCTCCTCCGGGAGCGGCTTCTTGTCGCTCGCCTCGATCTCCACCACGCTCAGGTCCGTGAGCGCGCCGTCCGAGAACATCTGGTCTTTTGAGTTGAAGTTATGCTGAGGGGGGGAGAGGATGGATTGTCACTACGACCCGTCACTCAGGAACTGCAGGCACACGCGAGGGCGGAGCCAGCCTGCGTCTCTGAGCGCCCGTGGCTGGCGGAGGTGACACCACTCCGCCACCGGCCACGAGCGCCCGGATCCAGCTACGGGGACATTCTCTGTGGGCCCCGGCTGCGCCTCGTCAGAGCCCAGCCCACGCTGCTGGCATAGCAGCACTCGCTCTCCACGCCCGGACGGGGCGGCCCAGGGCCAATGGGACCAAGAAACTAGAAACATCCAGAAAAAACAAACTCAAATGACTCAGGTTCCACAGAACATACACACACTACACATGTCAGCCTGTTAACTCCGAGTCCGAGGAGGGAAGGCAGCACACACAGATCCCTCCCTCCAGGGAGGTTCCCGGGATCCAGGAGGAAACCGCCCGTCAGCGCGGGAACGCGCCGGCTGCGCAGGCCGATGGGGACACGAGGCTGAATGCCCACCCGCGGGGCGGAACCGACACCTGTAAGCTTCGCGCTGCAGTACCAGGCGGCTTGTGGCCGACACCCACGTGTCAGCATGAATGTGCTCCAGGGGTAACGGCATCACGTGAAATGCTGGTTACGATTCTCATTCGTGTGCTATTCTGGCTCCACTTACTTTTGGATCCACCTGGTTAGCTCTAGGTTGACCCCACAACCGTGCCCTCATCTGCCCTCTGTCTTACCCGGGGCGGCGTGTGCGGCGACCACTGAGCGATGTGGCTCTTGGACGGGTCGGGGACGTTGGGCCAGATGTGCTTCTTAATCCTGGAGGGAAGGAGACACGGCTGGTGAGGGGCCACGGGCAGCACACGAGGGGGTCCCTGAGCCCAGACACACTCCCCCCAACAGCACCCGCTGAACCCAAAGCCACTGAGCAAGGCCTGCAGCCGCCGAGCAGCACCATGTGACAGGAGGACCGCCGCCCTGTCGTGACGCAAGGCCGCCAACAAGCTAAGCCGGTCAGCGACGTTCCACCAGGAAAACCTCAGGCCAATCCTGCACCGAGACCATGGCCGAGCGTCGCCAGGTCACAACGTGCGGCAGCTCAGCCCCTTCCGATGGCAGCAGAGAAAACCGCTCAACTTCCCACTGTCAGACAACAGACGCAGTTTCAGCTGGGCACCAGGAAAGGAACAAAGAGGAACAGAACTGAAAATACCTAAGTAAGGAGATCCCATCATCACAGGCCTCCTCAGGTGCGTTTCCCTCTACAGGCCCTGCCCGGTCAGGGCCCAGCTCTGCAGGGAGCGGTCGCGTGAGGGAAGGGACCTCCAGGCTGCCTCCCCGCACAACCAGGAAGTGTGGGCAGAGGGCTCCCACCTCGGCCCACAGACCAGCCACGAGCCGACTGAGACACACTCCTCTCGCCCCATCTGCGCAAAAAGCAAGTTCTCCCCAAGAGAGAACCTCACCCCGAGGGCGACCCCTGTAAATCCCATCAGACGTTTAAAAAGGAGCCAACCCACTCCCACAGGAACCCTCCCATAAGGGGGTAACACGCCCACTAACCCACAGCCACCGGGCGAGCAAGCACGTCCCTGAGCCTGGAGAACGGGTGACAGTTTCTGATAAAGTTAGACGTGCACCTGCCACACCACCCGGCGACCCTCCTCGCTAACGTAACACGTGACGCCAAGACGCGTCGCTCACAGCGGCCACCCTCAAAGAAACCCCGGAGCTTCCGCCACAGCGTGCGGGCTGACGCGGACGGACCGTGCCCAGGACACTGCTCCGCAGCGAGAAGGCGTGAGTCACAGCAGTGCTGGCCCTCAGGACGCCACTGGGGGAGAGCCGTCCGACACGCAGCCAGGGGAGAGCTGTCAGACACGCAGCCAGGGGAGAGCCGTCAGACACGCAGCCAGGGGAGAGCCGTCAGACACGCATCCAGGGGAGAGCCGTCAGACACGCAGCCAGGGGAGAGCCGTCAGACACGCAGCCCGGGGAGAGCCGTCAGACACGCAGCCGGGGGAGAGCCGTCAGACACGCAGCCAGGGGAGAGCCGTCAGACACGCAGCCGGGGGAGAGCCGTCAGACACGCTGCCAGGAGCAGGTGCGCACGGGGTACTCACAGGTCCCGCTTGTTGAAGCAGAGCAGCACGCCCAGCAGCGTGAGCAGCAGGAACGCCAGGCACACAGGCACCACGATGGCCTCGATCTCGCCCTGGGCTGGAAGGGGACGGGAGAGGAGACAGGGCTCAGCGATGCCGAGGAGACACGCTTCCCGCCACCCGGGCTGCGCACGCAGACCCGCTCCACAGCCCGACAGACCACCCTGCACAGCTGGGGGCGTCGGCATCCTTACAGCACAGGCCCTGAACGGAGGTGATGCCTGATCAGACAGCCCTACTGTGCGTGACCAGATGCAGGTAAACGCGCCCCTATGTGCACGGGGAACCAGGTATGTGGGGGACGCACTGACCTCCACATGACTTAAGGTTTACAATTCAAGTTATATTAAATGGGAGAGAATTTCCAGAAGTTAAAGGCAAATCAAAGAAGGAAGCAAAAAATGCTGCAGCCAAATTAACTCTTGAAAAACTTAAGAACGGGTCACTGGAAGAAGAAATGGCCGATGATCTTTGAGTAGGTTTCTACATAGAAGAACTTAATAAATACTGTCAGAAGAACAACATAGATGTTAATTATCGTGAAGTGTCTAAGACAGAACCTAGAGACAGGACTTGGCTGGAGATCTTAGATAGAACCTAGAGACAGAATCTAGGGAGAGAACATGGTAAAAGATCCTGGACAGAACCTGGCTATAGAACCTGGCTGGAGAACCTAGACAGAACATGGCAGGAGAACCTGGATAGAACCTGGCTGGAAAACCTGGCTACAGAACTTGGCTGGAGAACCTAGCAAGAGAACATGGCAAGAGAACCTAACCAGAACTTCGCTGGAGATCCTGACCAGAACTTGGCTGGAAATCCTGGCTAGAGATCCTGGCTAGGCTGCTGATCAACTGAATGCTGCCTCCCTGTCATTCCTTCATTGCCGACTCCGTCCACACCTTTGGGGATCCCTGGACCTGCTGGGGATGGACCCCAACATCTGGCGCCCGAACAGCCTGGAAGTGCCCCAATATCTCTGTGAGGTGCCTGGACTATTGGGAGAGATGAACACCATCCCATTGTTCCAGCCTTTCCACACTTCACGGCTGTTTCCCCATCCCTGTGGCCCATCCCAGCCACGCCGCTCACAGCAGGCGGCCCGTGACAGCGCTCACATGCTGGCGGGAGGTGGCGGGAGGCGGACAGGGAACCGGGCGGGAGGCAGCGAGGGGACCGGGTGGGAGGCGGCGAGGGGGAGGCGGACAAGGAGGCACAGGGCTACCTGGGCAACAAAGGGGTGAGAGCCGTGGTCGGCAAACTGTGGCTCTCGAGCCACATGCGGCTCTTTGGTCCCTTGAGTGTGGCTCTTCCACAAAATACCATGTGCGGGTGCACGTACAGTGCGATTGACACTTAGTGGCCCATGCGCAGAAGTCGGTTTTCGGCCTGGGCGAGTTCATTTTGAAGAAGTGGCGTTAGAAGAAGTGGGGGTGTCGGTCGGTTGGGCTGCGGGATGCACAGGGGGGGGGGGGAGGCACCAAATATCAACAGTACTTAGACTATACATACAGGTAGGTTAATAACAATGTACCTACCTATATAGTTTAAGTTTTAAAAATTTGGCTCTCAAAAGAAATTTCAGTCGTCGTACTGCTGATATTTGGCTCTGCTGACTAATGAGTTTGCCGACCACTGGGTTAGAAGAACCAAGGGAAGAGGCATTTTTGAGGACAGAGAGGCCACGGGAGTCAGACTGAGAACTAGGAAGATCGGGAAAGACAGAGGCACAAAGACCAGACCACAAAGGCTCCTGAGCGACAGCCAGGCTTCAGCCTGGGTGGGAAGGGGAGTCTGTGAAGCTGGGTTGCAGGGGTGAGTGGGGCCCGCAGGGGCAGACCAGGCCCCCAGCACTGGCCATAAAAGCAGGGACAGCAGACAGACCGCCCACGATCCGCCAGCGAAGAAACGAGCCACTGAGGAAGGCAGCCAGCTTTGGGGCGTTTTTAGGGTCCAGGTGAAACCAGTCAGAAACAGTTAATAGAACAAAAAAGGTCAGGAAAACCATTTTCTATCGTTTAAAGAAACAACTAAAACAGATCATAGCATAAATGTCTAATTTCTGAACCTCATTCCTATGAACCCAAAGATGGACTTTTAACAAGATTCCAGCACAGACAGCCCTTCAGGCGGATGAGCCAGAAAGGGGAGGCTGTCGCTCCTCACCGAACTTGGGGGTGGTGAAGGTGAACTCGGGGCCGTCCTTGCCGCCCTCGTCCGTGTAGGCCGCCATGCGCACCATGTAGAGCGTGTCGCTCGTCAGCGAGGACAGCGTGTACTCCGTGTGGGAGGAGTCCACGTTCACGGCTGGAAGAAACCGACAGGTCAGTCAGCTGCTCGGGCCTCTGCTCCCCTCCCCGCCTACATCCGACAGGGAAGTATCAACAGGAACGGGGTTATTTTACCCAAAACAACGTTCCTAGCTGAGGCGACAGGCCCGGAGGCAGCCCTGGGCAGCCTGCGTCTGCGGAGGGCCCGCCCCCGGGGAGGGGCGGCAGGAGGAGGAGAGACCTAATCGGCTCAGAGCCAGGAGGAAGGGGTGGGTCCCGGGGAACTGGCGTCTGTTACCGGTCTCGTTTCCCAGGCTGGTTTTATAGAAGATGGTGTAGTTCCTGATGAAGCCGTTCTGCACGTCGACAGGGAGCTGCTCCCACTCCAGGACGGCTTCGTTCTTCCCCACCTTCTTCGTCCGCACGATAGGGCCCTTGGAAGGCGCTGCAGAGAGGACGGTCATTTGCTAACTGGACGCCATTAGGCTTTAGTGACACTTCACCACAGCTCCCTGGACAGCTGAGCCAGCCTGACGGGAAGGCCTGCAGCGGCTCTGCTCACACCTTCCTGGGCGGGCACGGGGGTTTACAGGCTTGCTTCAGGGATGGACGGGGGGGTGGGGGGGAGACGGACGGGGGGACGGGCAGGGAGCTTACAGGCTTGCTTCAGGGACAGACTGGGGGGGCGGACGGGGGACTTACGGGCTTGCTTGAGGTACGCCCTCACGGCCTCCGGGCTCCCCGGCCCGTCGCTGTACACCGGGGTGACCGTGATTAGGTAGCAGGTGCTCTCTGCCAGGCTCCCTGGAGGAGAGAAGGAACCAGGCGCTGTTTCTCTCACAAGGAGAGTGTCTGACTCCACTGCTCATGTCACATCATAGCTTCACGGGCTTCTCTAAACCTGCAGCTTCTGAAGGAAGCCCTGCCTCTGTGCACTGGGTTCCAGCTCAGAGGGTAACTGTGCACGAGAGTCCAAGGCCACCCTCGGTGCCAAGGAGCGGGTACAGGCCACCCCTGGTGCCAAGGAGCGGGTACAGGCCACCCTCATGCCAATGAGCGGGTACAGGCCACCCCTGGTGCCAAGGAGCGGGTACAGGCCACCCTCGGTGCCAATGAGCGGGTACAGGCCACCCCTGGTGCCAAGGAGCGGGTACAGGCCACCCTCGGTGCCAATGAGCGGGTACAGGCCACCCCTGGTGCCAAGGAGTGGGTACAGGCCACCCCTGGTGCCAATGAGCGGGTACAGGCCACCCCTGGTGCCAATGAGTGGGTACAGGCCACCCCTGGTGCACAAGGAGCGGGTACAGGCCACCCCTGGTGCCAAGGAGCGG
>NW_005871751.1:326113-334438 GCF_000147115.1 Myotis lucifugus | reverse complement strand
GAGGACATAGAGAGAAGGTGGCCCATTTGCAAGCCAGGAAGAGGTTCCATCAGGAACTGCATCTGCCAGCACCTTCGCCTTGAACTTGTCAGCTTCCAGGACGGTCAGAAATGAATGTCTGTGCTGCGCCCCCAGCCGGTGGTGTGTGGCCATGGCAGCCGAGCTCAGTGACTGGCTCTTCCCCAGCCGCCTGAGTGCGTCCTGGCCATTCTCTGCTTTTCTCAGGTTTCCTCTTGGAGGGCGAGGACGGGTGAGGGGCAGGAGACACACCTGTGAGGGCAAGAGCAGGACCCGTTGTCCCGCCAGGGCCGGGCTCAGCGGCTGGAATTGTGTTGAGGATTCTCAGCCATGAATGTGACGCTGCCCCAGTGGCCGAGGCTCCTTTCCTCCTGCCACTCTCTCCTCCTCTTGGTTCTGGAATAATTAGTATCGTCATCTCCCCAGTGTCGCTGGCCCCTGACTCCTCACTCCACGGCTTTCCTTTCTGCATCAGCTCAGCAGCCTCTCTCCTCAGTGCCTGCAGCTCCTGGGTTCCCTGTTCCAGTTCCCGAGAGAGAATCTGATTGGCTCAGCTTACCGCATCCTAGCTCAGCCTCCTGATTGGCTGCTGTTGGGTCAGGTGAGCACACTGAGCCAATCAGTTCTGACTGATGGGGCCAGTCACATGGTTTACACCTGACCCTGGAGGCAGAGGCAGTTTCACTTGGATGGGACTGTGGGTGAGTCAAACTCCATGGTTCCGCACCCCTGGTCCAGGGGCACCCAGGGGAGGGGGGGAGCTGGCACCACCCTTGGGTCCCTCCAGAGCTGCTGGGAGCCTGGGGCTGGTCCCAGGGGAGATTTCCTGCCTAGAATTAGAGCCCGGAGCTCACATCTCCCATTAGACCCGAGTCCCCGGATTCCCCGTCTCCCACGGCTATGGGGGAGCTTTAGACCCAGAAGCGAGAAGCCTTCTCCTGTCTCACCCGCTGGGTATGGGGCTCACAGAGCAGCTGTGCCCTCTGACCCAGAGGGAGCCTGGGAGCGAGGCCAGCATGGATCCTCCCGGACCCCGCATGGAGGCAGACATTCCACCTGGGGATCTGAGCAGGGCCCTCCTGGGCAGCAAGTACAAGTCCTTCTCCTCGTTCTTCAACCTTCTGAAGCCCGAGCTTCGTCCCCGCCTGGTGTCTGTGCACCCAGGGGATCAGGGCCCCCAGCTTTCTCCTGCCGGGAAGGCACAGCCCAGGGGAGGGGACGCCCCAGGTCTCCAGTCAGAGTGTGAGGGGCTGTGCTGCCACCAGGGAGAGTGGCCATTCAGTGGGACCACTGGTGGCAGAGGCCAGGGGGGAAGAGGAGAGCATGGGACCCGCCCCTTTAGAGACCAGGCCCAGGGCACACTAGGTACTAGCAGAGGGATACGCTGAGGAGGTTAATTTTTTAAAAAGACTTAATTTTATTTTTAGAGAAAATTTAGGTTTATAGAGAAATGGAGAGGAAGGTACAAAGATTTCCCATATGCCCCACCCCCCACTCACCCAGAGCCTCCCCCATTATCCGCATCCCTGTCCAGAGCGTGTATTTTTGTTATAACTGATGAACCTACATCGGCCCATCACAACAACCCACAGACCTTAGTTTAGCCCAAGATTCGCTCTTGTTGAGGTGCATGCTATGAATCCGGACACATTATAATGACATGTACCCATCATTACAGGGTCACACAGGAGTTTCACTGCCCTCAAAGTGGAGGCGACCCATTTTCAATATTTAACCAGGGGCAGCTTGAGCCATGGCAAGTTGGACGCGGGAAGATGATTTAATTCCATGTGGTCGTCACAGATGGGTGAGGGGCTCCTCCAGCCTCTTCTCCGTGCTCAGCAGCAGAGGGATGGTGAAAAGGGAGCTCCTGAGTGACGTGGTGGGGGGCTGCCGCTATCGGGTCAACAACCACCTGGACCACGAGTACTCACCACTGCCCGTGAACAAGATTATCAGTTCTGTGGAGGAGATGGTTGGTAAGGAGATGGAGTACCGTGTTCTGAGCAGGAACTGTGAACACTTTTGTCATTGATCTGAGATATGGCAAGGCCCGCAGCTGGCAGGCAAGGCCTTCTCTGGAGGGCTCCCTCTCCTTTCTGGAGGTCTGCTTGGGGTGGGGATGACAAGGCAGAGGCAAGAGTTACCCTGAATAATTCAAAAGGGAGCTCTCAGCATCTTGTTGGCTGGGAGTCAGGATGTTTGAGCACAGATCTAGCATCTGCTTTTAATCCACTCGGGGGCTTTGAACACTTCACTTCCTCTCAGGGCCTCAGTTTCCCATGTGTAGAAGGAGGGATGTTTGGAGAACCTCTGGGGCTCTGGCCACCTCTATCCCTTTAGGATCCTTTGCCTCTAAGATCCACCCTAAAGGCAGCTCCTGATGCCCCGTGTACCGACAGGAAAGTCTGGGCCAACCCTGGACCACGACAGGTCTCCTAAGGCCCCAGAGAGGCTCATGGTCTGTGCCCTGTGTATGAGCTCAAGAGCATTCTTATTTAAGATGTGGGCACAGCTTTAACCCATCCCCTTGCCCTTCTTCTGAGTTCATTGTCCCAAATACACATCTAGTTAAGAGGCAGGAGTGGGATTCAATCCCCAGTGCTCCCGGCTCTTTCTACTGAACCACAGCACCTCCAGTGAGGGGCACCCGGAGCTCACAGCCCCTGTGATTGGGTGATGGGCAGCCTGGATGGAGGACATGAGGGGAGGAGGAGCAGGTTTTGGGGGAAATTAAGGATTTGATGCTCAGGTGGGTTGTTGAGGTGACCATTAGACATCCAGGTGGACCTGTTGAATAGCAGTTGGACATGTGAGTTGAGTTGAGGCTGAGGTGAGGCTGGACATAGAAGTTTCCAGGCTGCACTTGGGAACAGCACACAGAGCACAGTGATCCCTGAGGCCATGGTTTCCCATCATCTCCCCTCAGCTCTGCCACCACCTCCCTCTGCAGAGCTGGAGCCCAGGAAGAGCCCCCTCCACAGAGCCATTCCCACTTTCACCCCCAGAGCTCTGGCCCCAGGAGCCCAGGCAGGAAGCCCCCTCCCCTACCCAATCCCGTCAGGACCAAGTGGCCCCACCCTGGAGGCTCACACAGAAGGAGCCCATCTGTCCATCCTGCCAATTGTCAGGACACATCGGACAAGCCCAGCACTAACATGTGGTCACACCTTCGGCTTCCCCGGGAAAAGGTTGCTGGGACAAGGCCAGCATCTCTGAGAGGCCAGGCCCCCGGGGAGGGCAGGAGCATGAGTGTGGCCTCCAGCCCCTTTGGTGGGAGGGAGAACCTGCCTGGACTTGCTGTGGACTGTGAACCTGGGCTGCTCACTTTCAGGCAGAAAACTTCGTGACTGGAGCAAGTGTGAGCCTTGGAGCCATATTTATGGCTAGTGTGGCCTGTTCTGTAATGAAGAAGCCATCCCAACGCCTGTGACAGCTTGAAGGGGCACAAAACCCCACGTTAGAAGCCGCTGTAGAGACGACCTCGCACAGTCCTGTCCTCTTACCCGAGCTCTCAGGCAGCCTGTCATTCTCTCTCTCACTGTCCCTCTCTCACTGGCTGAAGGATGGACTGATTGTGACAAGACTGAGGAATTCATACGTGAACCTACCTACCCTCCAGGGAGGAGTCCCGCTGCTTCTGTGGTCCCTAAAGCGGAACGGAAGGACCTGGGCACCTGGTGGGGACCCAGCGTTTTCTGTCAGTGTGACCTGGGGAAAGCTCGGGACTCTCAGAGCCTCAGTCCCTTCTTCTCCGAGCCGGGGAAGTGACCCACTGGAAGGTCATCGTGAGGATCAGATAAGGTGGTGGGTGAGGACCCCAGCCCCTGTCCGGCCTGTAGCAGGTGCTCCATGGATTGTCTCCATGTTCTCTGTAGACTGACCACTGTGCTCAGCACACATCACTCATTTACTCTCATGGTGCAAAAAGAAACACACGGTTACCTCCCGTGCAGTCCCACCCTCTGTCCTTGAATCCCCTGATGAGGCATAAACATCTCCCAGCATCTTCCCAGTGCTTCCTACTCCTTTAGTCAGCCCTCCTTTTTAGAAGTTTTGTTTTTCTTTCATATTTTTTTCAGAGAGGAAGGGAGAAGGAGAGAGAGAAACATCAGTGATGAGAGAGGATCATTGATCAGCTGCCTCCTGCACATCCCACACCAGGGATTGATCCAAAACCTGGGCATATGCCCTGATGAGGAATCGAACTGTGACTCCTGGTTCATAGATCAACGCTCAACCACTGAGCCATGGGGCTTATTTTTCTTTTTTAACTCAAAGGTCAACTCCTCACCCATCTGTGACGACCA
The DNA here is from genome assembly GCF_000147115.1 of Myotis lucifugus. NCBI lineage: Eukaryota > Metazoa > Chordata > Mammalia > Chiroptera > Vespertilionidae > Myotis > Myotis lucifugus. The sequence goes on along the minus strand of NW_005871751.1, from coordinate 330,110 downwards.
CATGGAATTAAATCGTCTTCCTGTGCCCAACTTGCCATGGCTGAAGCTGCCCCTGGTTAAATATTGAAAATGGGTCACCTCCACTTTGAGGGCAGTGAAACTCCTGTGTGACCCTGTAATGATGGATACATGTCATTCTAATGTGTCCGGATTCATAGAGTGCACCACACCCAGAGCGAATCTTGGGCTAAACTAAGGTCTGTGGGTTGTTGTGATGGGCCGATGTAGGTTCATCCGTTATAACAAAAATACACGCTCTGGACAGGGATGCGGATAATGGGGGAGGCTCTGCGTGAGTGGGGTTTGGGGGCATATGGGAAATCTCTGTACCTTTCTCTCAATTTTTATCTAAACCTAAAATTTCTCTAAAAATAAAATTAAGTCTTTTTAAAAAATTAACCTCCTCAGCGTATCCCTCCGCTAGTACCTAGTGTGCCCTGGGCGTGGTCTCTAAAGGGGCGGGTCCCATGCTCTCCTCTTCCCCCCTGGCCTCTGCCACCAGGGGCCCCACTGAATGGCCACTCTCCCTGGTGGCAGCACAGCCCCTCACACTCTGACTGGAGACCTGGGGCGTCCCCTCCCCTGGACTGCGCCTTCCCGGCTGGAGGAAGCTGGGGGCCCCGATCCCCTCGGTGCACAGACACCAGGCGGGGACGAAGCTCGGGCTTCAGAAGGTTGAAGAACGAGGAGAAGGACTTGTACTTGCTGCCCAGGAGGGCCCTGCTCAGATCCCCAGGTGGAATGTCGGCCTCCGTGCGGGGTCAGGGAGGATCCATGCTGGCCTCGCTCCCAGGCTCCCTCTGGGTCAGAGGGCACAGCTGCTCTGTGAGCCCCATACCCAGCGGGTGAGACAGGAGAAGGCTTCTCGCTTCCGGGTCTAAAGCTCCCCCATATCCTTGGGAGACGGGGAATCCGGGGACTCGGGTCTAATGGGAGATGTGAGCTCCGGGCTCTAATTCTAGGCAGGAAATCTCCCCTGGGACCAGCCCCAGGCTCCCAGCAGCTCTGGAGGGACCCAAGGGTGGTGCCAGCTCCGCCCCCTCCCCTGGGTGCCCCTGGACCAGGGGTGCGGAACCATGGAGTTTGACTCACCCACAGTCCCCTCCAAGTGAAACTGCCTCTGCCTCCAGGGTCAGGTGTAAACCATGTGACTGGCCCCATCAGTCAGAACTGATTGGCTCAGTGTGCTCACCTGACCCAACAGCAGCCAATCAGGAGGCTGAGCTAGGATGCGGTAAGCTGAGCCAATCAGATTCTCTCTCTGGAACTTGAACAGGGAACCCAGGAGCTGCAGGCACTGAGGAGAGAGGCTGCTGAGCTGATGCAGAAAGGAAAGCCGTGGAGCGAGGTGTCAGGGGACCAGCGACGCTGGGGAGATGACGGTACTAATTATTCCAGAACCAAGAGGAGGAGAGAGTGGCAGGAGGAAAGGAGCCTCGGCCACTTGGGCTGCGACACATTCATGGCCGAGAATCCTCAACACAATTCCAGACGCTGAGCCCCGGCCCTGGCGGGACAATGGGTCCTGTTCTTGCCCTCACAGGTGTGTCTCCTGCCCCTCACCCGTCCTCGCCCTCCAAGAGGAAACCTGAGAAAAGCAGAGAATGGCCAGGACGCACTCAGGCGGCTGGGGAAGAGCCAGTCACTGAGCTCGGCTGCCATGGCCACACACCACCGGCTGGGGGCGCAGCACAGACATTCATTTCTGACCGTCCTGGAAGCTGAGAAGTTCAAGGCGAAGGTGCTGGCAGATGCAGTTCCTGGTGGAGCCTCTTCCTGGCTTGCAAATGGCCACCTTCTCGCTATGTCCTCCCATGGAGGAGAGAGAGCTCTGGTCTGTCTTGTAAGGTCACCGATCCCATCGTGCCCACCCCGCACCCTCGCCACCACCTCATGACCTCCTCTGGGCTAATGACCTCCCAGAGGCCCAGCTCCAAACACCGTCACATTGGGGGTTAGGGCTGCAACGTGAACGGGGGGGGGGGGGAAATGCGGCTGGTGGGGGGGCTGGGGGGGACACAGCATTCAGTGCAAGACAGAGCCCAACTGTGTCTTTAATAGCATTCACACCAGCCGTATTTCCCCAATTAAATCTTCCTTTGCCTTTATAGCTCCATGAAAAGCAGCCTGAATGGCCTGGCCGGTTTGGCTTGAGTGTTGATCCATGAACCAAGGGGTCTCCCGTTCAATTCCCTGAGGCTAGATCCCCAGTAGGAAGCGTGCAGGAGGCAGCCACTGATGAATTTCTCCCTTCGATGTTTCCTTCTATTCCCTGCCCCTTCCTCAATTTCTAAAAAAAATAATAAAAATATTAAAAAGTCAATAAAAACATATTTTTTAAAAATTTAGCCTAAATGAGTATAAAACAGTGAAATCAATTTGAAACCCCTCCCCCGCTATCTATGCAAGTCTTCTCCATACTAACTGGTTGCCACTAAGATGATTCCTTGGCCTCATTGCTTTTCCTGCTCACCTCAGTTCCGCTGGACCGTCATGAGGGCCCCAATCACAGCCAGGCCCAAGGCAAGGACACCTGTAAACATGCCGCCTTTCACGACCGCTTCAGTGACCTGTAACACAAGATATGGGGCATCACACTACAGGTCAGGGATCTGGCCATGGACACACCCATCTTCACTCAAAGAGACCCGTGTCCTCTCCAACGGAACCACAGAAGGAGCGGGTGTTTGCAGGGCAACAGGCCACCAGGAGAACGGAGAAGAGGCGGGGAGAGAACGGGTGGGGGAAGGAGCTGTGGGTGTGAGGGAGACAGTGGCCCTGTAGGTGCTGAAAGGCTCAGAGAGCCGCAGGGGGTGCCGTGGGAAGGACACAGGCAGTGCCCGGACGGTCTAGGTGAGGGCTGGCCACTGGGAGCCTGAAGCACGTGCAGAGTTGGGGAAACCCCCTGTGAGCTCTCACGACCCAGGGCTGGGCCCTAGCCGGTTTGGCCTCAGTGGATACAGTGGATAGAAGGGTTCCAGGTTCGATTCAGGTCAAGGGCATGAACCTCAGGTGCAGGCTCATCCCCGGTCCTGGACGGGGCTCATGTGGGAAGCAACCAATCAATATGCCTCGCTCACATCAATGTTTCTCTCTCTGTCTCTCCCCTCCCTTCCACTCTCTAAAAATCAATGGAAAATATCCTCTATTATAAAAAAAAGGGTGAATCACGATATTAAAACATTTTTTCTAAGTTCCTTTCAATGTGCATGAATTCATGCACCGGGCCTCTAGTAAACTCATAATTCTTTACCCCTTTTGGCCTCCTGTGTTCCTCCTTCAGCGATTCTAATACCCACCAATGTTTTCATAAAAAACTTTTATAGGAATGGCCTTATCCGTTCCATTAGGGATTGTCCATGACTGTGTTTCTGCTACAAAGCTGCACAGTTGATTGCAGAGACAGAGACCACATGGGCCAGAGCCCGAAAGGTTTAATCCCCGGCCCTTCACAGAAAACATCTGTCTGGCGTGACCTGGCTCTTCCTCCTCCTGGCTCCCACTTTTCCTCCTCCCTCAGCCAGTAGTCCTTATCACCCTATTCCCTGGTCATCTCCAGCTCATTTTCCAGCTTCAATTTAATCAAAAAAATTAAATCAGATTCAGCTTGGGCATCGCTGCTTCTGTGATGCCTCCTGGATCAGGCACCTGGGTTCAAATCCCACCTCTGCACTTGGCTGTCAGGTGCTAGAGACTCAGTGCCTAGTGCTGGAATGAGTTTGGGTGAGCTAGTAAAGCACCGTGAGCCTCAGTTTCCCCATCTGTAACGTGGGGATAAAACAACCCTCCTCTGGAGCTACGGGAGGGGCCAGGGGTGACTGTCATGGCTGCAACATCACCCCCTGACCTCACTGGTCTGCACAGCGACTGGCATTTCTCCCCACTCTCATCCCTACCCCGACTGTCACTCCCTCCAGGGCAGGGATTCTGTCCCTGCTATTTCGTCTTGTTCGTGCCTCTGCCTCCACCCCAGCCGCCCACACGGATGCCCAGCCAC
>NW_005871751.1:322089-326013 GCF_000147115.1 Myotis lucifugus | reverse complement strand
CGAGGTGCTCACAGTTGTCGCTGGTCAGCTTGTAGAGCATCTCCCGCCCCAGCAGCTCCTCCGCCTGCCGCACAATTTTGCTGGGAGGCCTCGGAGAGTACTTCCGGTCATGCTTGTTATTGACACGGTACATGCATTTCCCGGCCACTTTGGACAGCAGCTCCTTCTTCACTATGGCCCTCCCGGACCCGGAGGACATGATGTTGGCCAACGCAGCTCCGTGATGTCACCTGTGGTTCCCAAAGGGGAAAGAGGCCGATGGTCAGGGCTGAGAGCGGGCAAGCAGGCAGCCCCACTGCCCTGGGCTTCATCAGTGAGGATGAGCTGGGGAAAGGCCGGCCCCCTGCCTGGCTTCAAACTCAAACACAGGCCGACCCCCGCCTGGGTGCCCTTGGAGAAGTCACAGATGCCCCTGGACTCTGGCTCCTCATTTCTAAAGCCGAGGATGTGGATTCTTCTAAAGGCCCCTGTGGGCTCAGATGTCCCTGAAAGATGCAGGAGGGGCAGAGGGTACAGGGCACAGACCCCAGGTGCAGCCCCAGCCAGAGCGGGGTGGGGGCCTCAGCGGGCAGGGTGACATGTTTCCATTAGTAGGAAAGGAGGCTGTGAGCAAGCCCAGGCCTGACCTGCAAACCCAGAGCCCCACCCACCGTGTGGCCTCAGGCCAGTCCCTTCTCCTCTCAGGGGCTTCCATCACTTACAGATGGAAGGGCCTGGGTCAGGTGGTGGCCACACTCTCCCAGCTCTGAATTCTCAGATTGGCCCCTAACAGGACGCCCGCCACCTGCCTCACCCAGGCTTCTGGGAAAGCTGACAGGAGAAGGTGAGTGATGGGCCCTGGAACCCTCAGGAGTTCTTATTTGGTTCTTAAAAGGGCATTTGACCCTGGCCAATGCGGCTCAGTTGGTTGGAGCATCATCCTGTACACAGAGAGGGCAAGAGAGAGAAGCATCTACCATTGATGTTTCTCTCTGTCTCTCACCCACCCCACCCCCGCCTTTCTCTAAAAATCAATTTTAAAAAATATCCTCAGATGAGGATTAACAAAAAAATAAAACAGTAAGTTATTCCCCAATAAGCCTAATTTTTTAAAGCCTGCATTTGGCTTTAAAATTCCCATGTGTGTGCCCACACCTGCTGTACAGCTGCTTTTAACGGTGGCACCGTCTGCCATGAAATGCAGGCACCGATTTTATTTGGCCAGTTCCCTGCTGTTGGTGGTTCCCAGGATTTCGGTATTTGCTTTAATGCCACGAAGCTCTGGGAGGGAAGGGAGGTTGGCCCAGCACCCGCCAGGCCCCGCCCGGCTCCCCCGTGCTGTCCTGCATCCCACCCTGCACGGCCGGGAGGTGGGGTTCTCATTGCTCTACAGAGGGTGCAGCTGAGCTCAGGGAGCAAGTCACATGGGCAAGTCACAGGTTGGCAAGTGGAGGTCCCAGGACCCCAAACGGGTTCTGCTAAGTGGGAGGCCCACGCTCCTTCCATGCCTCTGAGCCAGCTGTACGCTGTGTCCTACTCATCTGCCCCCAGAACATCGAGCACACAAAGGGGTGCTTCCCTGGGACAGTGGGTTAGCTGGAAGTGAACCCCAGTATCACCTGGAATAAAGGCCAACAGTCCGTCCTCCACGAACTCGCTGCTAAGGAAGAAGAGGGGCTGCAGACCTACCAGGGAACATCATGCAGCCAATGGCCAGGGAGTGCCCACCATCCGGGCACTGGGTGAGAACAGCACAGAGTGTGCAGCCGCTAACACTCCCACCTCTGCCCTGAGCTTCAGCAGAGAACCAGCCTCACCTGGAGGAGCCAGGTGCACCACGTAGCCATCCCCCACGTAGAGGGCCCAGTGCTGGTAGCCAGGGCGGAAAATCTCAATGAGGTCTCCAGGTTTTGGTTTGGCCTGTGACTGAAAAACCAGAGACAGACTGAGGTTAGTCCTCACAGGGAACATTCTAGAACCTGACCTGTAAGGAGCTCCAGCCCAGCCTGCAAGCTCCCTCTGAGCATCTCCTGCAGGAAAAGGAAGAGGGCGCTCTCCTCCCACAGATGGGAAGTCCCTCCTTTACTCGAGCTGCTGAGCTGGAAGTGAGCTCTTTGGGGAACAAAGAAGAGATGGACAGGGTGTCCGGAGGGGAGGGGAGGGGGTAGCCTGTGCAGCACGGGGGTGTGGCCGAGAGGTGTGCAGACATGGGCATGAGCACATCTTATGCCAGAGCATGTTGGTGTCAGTGAGTATATGACTCCCAGGAAGTCTCAAATGCCCCATCAAGGGCCCCCACCTTGCGCCGGGCCTGAGTGATTCTGAGTGATAGAGCCCCGACCTGCACAGCCAGACACGGTGCTCAACAGGGCCCACATTTCATATCCATCACTCCTTTACTACAAACTGTCATTACCCCATTTGACAGATGAGAAGACTGAGTCTCAGGATGGTTAGGTAACATGCAAAGATCCTTACCTAGTGAATAGAGAGAAAGATCAAGCCTAGGTCTGCATGTTACCAATGTTGCGCCTTTGACAATCTCAGAGCATCCCAGGCGGGCGGGGCCGCTGAAGTCTGGGCTCCAGGCCAAGACCCAGCTGGGGACCCAGGGTGTGACTGGAGTTGGTGGCAGGGCAGTGCCCTTGTGGGGTTTGCATGAGCAGGAAGTATGTTGCCCTCATCCCCCTGGGAATGGGAGATACGCCCTTATCACACAAGTTCTATTTTAGGATCGCTCCGAGGTCAGCCAGCACCTCTCCTCCCCTGACTCAGCCGTGCAGGGTCACAGGGGCCCGACCACCGTGAGCAGGGTGGGTGGCTGTTGCTGGGTGAAGTGAGGGTGGCTGCCAACCGGAAGTCTGCTGGGGAGACATGGTTGAGAGAAAAGCTCTTGATTACAAGCGTCATGTGTCAACCTGACCGAAGATGGAACAATTTGAGCATCAAAAAGACACACATCAGATATGTGAATAATGACATCAATGTGCTCATAATGACACTTTCAAAATGCCTTAGTCACCTTTGGAGGATGCGAAAGAATCACCATATTATTTCAAAAGCTGGTAAATAAAGGAAAAGATTCAAGCATTTCCTAAGTGAACTGTACTCAGACAACCAAGTTAAGAATGACAGCACAACCCAAAGCCACAAAACAACACTTAAAAGGTGGCTACACTTCTGTATGCAAATGACTAGAAAACCCCTGGCAGGACAGAGGAGGGACTGTGTGCCCGGGGGGTGGGGGGGGGGGCGCGAGGAGGGAGGGGCGGTGCAGGGGATTTTAGCCTCGGTTTCCATTTGGGTTTTGGGGGGAGGGGGGCTATCAAGGAAAATGTGCTCACATATTTGAAGCAGAGATTAAATAAAAGCCATTTGCATGGTGTCGGGATGCAGCCAGCATTCGGAAATGTGACTGTTATGGAGCCAGAAGGAAGGAGCAGCATATGGAGGGGAAGAGAGGGATGGAAAGAAAAGCAGAGGGAACAGGTGAGCTGCTTGGAGACGAAAGGTGGACGAGAACGCCTTCCTGCAGCCCCCACCTGGGCCCCACACCGCTGGGAGCCATTCTCCTGTCCCTCCCTCCCAGCTCCTCCCAGCCACGCAGGACAGTGTGACTGAGGAGGTGGGACTGGGCAGTGGGCAGAGGCTGCCCCCCCCCCCATGAGCCCACCATTCCTGCCTCCTCAGGAAGCTCTGGGGAGCCCTCTCCGCCCCGGGTAGCGGGACCTCCGGGCTCAGCAAGGGGCCCGTTGCCCCCTCGGTGGCCAGAGCTTGCAGCCAGCAAGGAGAACCCACATCATCACCACTAACAGGATTGTGGGGGTTTGGAATAAAAAGCTTTTCTGAAGAACTTAACAAGAGCCATTCTCTCTTGTGCAGGTGTGTCTGCTTGCTGCTTGCCTCAGGCTACTTTCTATTGAATCAGAAGTTTCGTTTTTCCCG
>NW_005871751.1:279193-304005 GCF_000147115.1 Myotis lucifugus | reverse complement strand
ACAGCAATCCTGTCATCACCCTCCGGACACGTGCACAATACACCCACATCTGCTCGTCTGCATCCTCATGTGTGTGCAGGTACACGCAGCACATACAACATACATGTGCACAAGACACACAGACACACATGCATTACACACACTCTCTGGACAATTCTTCACTCTCCAAAGCACATGTTTCCAGGCTTCCCTCCCTCGTGGCAACCAGATTCCAGGCTCCCAGTTCCCCAAGGGCAACCTCTAACAGCCCCAGAGGCTGAGGGCCTCACCGGGGGCCAGAGTCCCCTCCACACGCTCACCAGGCAATGAACATCAGCGTGGACTTCCCGGCCCAGCTGCAGCTCCAGCCCGGGCCTCAGCAGCTCCCTGTGATCTGTCTCACCTTCCTGGCTGTTTTCTTGCAGTTTCGTGGAGAGCCCAACCCTGGAGACCTGATTGAGATTTCCCGCATCGGCCCCTCACACTGGGCCCTCTACGTGGGCGATGGTTATGTGATCCACCTGGCACCCCCAGGTAAGGGGGGTTGAAAGTACGATTTACCAAAGATTTATTGGCTTAATGAGAACAATTCAAAGCCAAATGCCACCCTGGGAACCCTCATGGGTTCTTCCTGGGCGGGGCTTGTGCTCACTGCACATCCGTGTCCCTTGGGGGCATCTCAGTGGTCCCTCCGGTCCTGACCCAGAAGGGAAAGAGGTCCGTGGGCCCCAGGGAAGCCGGCTGCACCCGCACTGGACGCTCTCCAGCTCCGGCCCATTAGCTGGGCGCGCAGACAGATTTCCCTAAACCAGCAGCGTCTCTGGGGGCCCCGGTCTCAGGAAGGGACTGCCTCTCAGTGCTGTGTCCTGTTGCTCAGAGGATGTCACAGAACAGGGCGTCCTGAGAGGGTTTCCTGAACACCCTCCACGGAGCAGCTCTCCCAGGTCACACATCACAGAGTCTCACACAGACACACACGAGCACCTGGAACCTTGATGGACGCAGGGACAGCAGAAGCAGGATGACAGCCGGTCAGAGGAGCAGACAGGCCCCACACTGTGTATCGTCCATGAGAGAAAGGTGCTGGGATGAGACCGCGCACTGGGAGCACAGGGGCTGGTGCCCTGCAGAGCAATGGCACCCACACCTCGGACAGCAAGCGTTTGTGTTCTCGCTGGACAGAAACCGTCTCACGATCAGAGGAATCTGCTTGTCACTGACCAGGTTCTGTACGCTGTCACCTACACTGACAGAGTGGAAAACTGTCAGAATGGATGGCAAATAGTAAGCGAAACCCACCTAATGCAGACGACACTTAGGAGGCTGGGAACAGGGAGCGTGAGTGTGAGGACCGGGTCCTGCTGTGTGAGTGCAGGTGGTGTTTCCTCAAGGACGGGTGCTCAGTGCAGCCTCAGCCTCAGACTCAGCACATAAAGGAGCCTGCTGGTTACTGTGGGTTGTTGTTTTGGGGTTTTTTGTAATATATTTTTATTATTTCCAGAGAGGAAGGGAGAGGGAGAGATAGAAACATCAATGATGAGAGAGAATCATTGATCGGCTGCCTCCTGCCGCCACCTACTGGGGATCCAGCCCATAACCCGGTCATGTGCTCTTGAGGGGAATCCAACTTGGGACCCTTCAGTCCACAAATCCAGGCTCTATCCACGGAGCCAAACCAGCTAGGGCTGTGTGCTCTTTAGTTCCCTCCTCTTAGAGAGCAAAACCCGGGCAACAGGGTTTTGGACGCCACCATGTGGAAGTGCTGTGTGGACTCTCCATGTGGCCAGAGCTGCCAGAAAAGGCTGATGATGCCTCAGGGTCCAATATCGGTTGTGAAATGGAGATGAGAGAATTTACCATGACGTTCAAAAGGAGAATAAGTGAGGGAATATATGAAATTTGCACAGCAGAGTCTGAAACACAGTGGGTCTAGAACAACTTTGATCTCTTTCTGAAACACACAGAGCAAAGATGAACAAATACAATTTACTACCATTGTTTACAATGGATAAGCTAGGGACCAGCCAATAACAGGGACTTGGTCAACTAGATGATGTCCATTCATACAATGGAACACAGTGGCAGCCACTGACCATCACAACATTGATTAACATGAAAAGTATCCACAGCTCCTTAAGGAAAAGAGCAAAATCACTGAATCCTCCAATCATATTGGTGAAGGGACAGACACCAAAGCTCAATACTGTGATCCCCTGGCCTTTCCTCCCTGTCTTGCGTCCTCTCTCCCTCCCAGGCCTCCCCCTGCAGTTCCTGATACTCTTGTGTCTGATTCCAGATGAGTTCCCTGGGGCCGGCTCCTCCAGCATGTCCTCCGTGCTGAGCCCCAGAGGAAAGGTGAAAAGGGAGCTCCTGAGTGACGTGGTGGGGGGCTGCAGCTATCGGATCAACAACCACTTGGACCTGGAGTACTCGCCACTGCCCGTGAACAAGATTATCAGGTCTGCGGAGGAGATGGTCGGTAAGGAGATGGAATATGGTATTCTGAACAGGAAGCGTGAGCACTTTGTCAACGATCTGAGATATGGCAAGGCCAACAGTCGGAAGGTAAGGCTCTCTCTGGGGGGCTCCCTGTCCCTTCTGGAGGTCTGCTTGGGGTGGGGGTGACAAGGCAGAGGAAAGAATTACCCTGAATAATTCAAAAGGGAGCTCTCAGGGTTTTGTTGGCTGGGAGTCAGGATGTTTGAGCACAAATCTCGCATCTGCTTTTAATCCACTGGGGGTATTTGGACAGGGCACTTCCCCTCTAGCCTCAGTTTCCCCATGTGCAGAAGGAGGGATGTTGGAGGACCTGTGGGGCTCTGGCCACTCCTATCTGTATCGGATGGTCCTCCACCTCTATGATCCACCCTAAAGGCAGCTCCTGATGCCCTGTGTGCTGTCAGGAAAGTCTGGGCCAACCCGGGACCATGACAGGTCTCCTAAGGCCCCAGAGAGCCCTCGGGCAAGAGATGCTCAAGGTCTGTGGCCCATGTAAGAGCTCGAGGACATGTTCTGTAAGGTCTGGGCACATCTTTACCGCTCTCCTCTTCCCCTCTTATTAAAACAGAGCTAGTAAGAGGCAGCAGCAGGATTCAATGCCTAGTGCTCCGGGCTCTTTCTGCTGAACCACAGCACCTCCAGGGCTCACAGCCCCTGTGACTGGGTGATGGGCATACTGGATGGAGGAGATGAGGGGAGGAGGAGCAGGTTTGGGAGGGAAATTAAGGATTTGATGCTCAGGTGGGGTGTTGAGGTGACCAGTTAGACATCCAGGTGGACCTGTTGAGTAGCAGTTGGACGTGTGAGTCTGGAGTTCAGGCTGAGGTGGGGCTGGACATAGAAGTTTCCAGGCTGCACTTGGGAACAGTACACAGAGCACAGTGATCCCTGAGGCCATGGTTTCCCATCGTCTCCCCTCAGCTCTGCCACCACCTCCCTCTGCAGAGCTGGAGCCCAGGTTGAGTCCAGACCACAGAGCCATTCCCACTTCCACCACCAGAGCTCTGGCCCCAGTAGCCCAGGCAGGAAGCCCCCTCCCCTACCCACTCCCGTCAGGACCAAGTGGCCCCACCATGGAGGTTCACATAGGCCCTGGAGTGGGTGGGACAGAAGTCTGGGGGTGGGTCAGAAAGACATGGGGTCACATAATCGAGTTCAGCATGGCCCTGAGTAAAGTCAAGAGGGAAAGATGAACAAAGAAGTGAATTCCAGAGAAGCTTCCAGGCTAAATGACCACTGTTGGATGTTGGCATGGAATGAGGGCAAAGGGAAGCTGGCCCCCGGTCTCAGATTGGGCGGCCTGGGTGAGCGCTGCAGGTGGTTTACTGAGGTCAGACACAAACAGGAAAGTAAACTGAAAAATCTCAAATCAAACAGCCGTGGTGCGCTGGGCAGGGACACTGAGGAGCAAGGAGGAAGTAAGCAAGGGAAGGAGGGAGGGAAGGGTACCAGGAAGTGATGGCACATGACCCAGTGCAGCCACTGCCGGCTGAGTGTCCCTGGGCAAGTCCCTCTGCCTCTCTGATCCTCCATTTCCCCAGATGAGCATGTGGGTGCTGCTTCTTTCCCCTGGGCTTGGGAGGGTGGCAGTTATGGGGGAAATGTGCCCGCAGAGCCTTCTGGGGGACTGTGATCCCTGTCCCCAGGGCAGGAAGCGGGGCAACAACAGGAGGGCCTTCTCCAATGCTCAGGTGCCCTTAGGATGCTGTCACCTGCTGTCTGTCAGCTCAGCACCTTCAAGAGTCCGTGTACCAGGGCTGGGAGGGCAGAGTGTGAGGTGGTCGGTGTTGAGGCCATGCACAGCCAGGGCAAACACATGATGGAGACATGAGGGTCAGTGTGTGAGAGCAGAGAAGCTCAGACTCACCCTGACAGTGTTGTGGGGGATGGGCCTGGGCCCCAGCCTCAGGGAAGGGGGTTACATACAGGCTGTTGTGTTATCACCCTACAGACCCATACACTATACACCTGCATATGCATGTCTGCACCCCAGTGTGTGTGCATGTACATGCAACACACAACATATCCATGCTCAGTACACACACAGATAAACATGCTTTACAAACACATTGTGGACAAATCATCACTATCCCAATGAACAGCTCATTTTTCCAGGCTTCCAGTTACTCACAGGGCAACCTCTAGAAACTACATCAGGCTGAGGACCTCACAGGGGACAAGAGTCACCTCCCCGCCCCTTCCCCCCCCCCCCTCACACACACACACCAATGGGGTGAGCATCAGTAAGCAAATCCCTAGAGAGAGTTGCAGCTCCCAGCCAGAGGCTCAGCAGCTGCACTGAAATCTGCCTCACATTCCTGGCTGTTTTCTTGCAGATTCGTGAAGAGCCCAAACCTGGAGACCTGATTGAGATTCCCCGCATTGCCTACTCACACTGGGCCCTCTATGTGGGCGATGGTTATGTGATCCACCTGGCTCCCCCAGGTAAGGGGTGTTGAAAGTATAACTTCCAGAGGTTTGTTAACATGATCAGAACAATTCAATGCCAAATGCCATACTGGGAACCCTCATTGGTTTCTCCCTGAGCCGGGCTTGTGCTCACTGTACATCCCTGTCCCTTGGGGGCATCTCAGTGGTCCCTCAGGTCCTGACCCAGCAGGGAAAGAGGTCTGGGGGCCATAGGGAAGCCGGGCTGCACCCCCATTGGATGCTCTCCAGCTCCGGCCCATTAGCTGGACGCGCAGACAGATTTCCCTAAACCAGCAGCGTCTCTGAGGGTCCCGGTCTCAGGAAGGGACTGCCTCTCAGTGCTGTGTCCTGTTGCTCAGAGGATGTCACAGAACAGGGCGCCCTGAGAGGGTTTCCTGAACACCCTCCACGGAGCAGCTCTCCCAGGTCACACATCACACAGAGTCTCACACAGACGCACACGAGCACCTGGAACCTTGATGGGCCGCAGGGACAGCAGAAGCAGGATGACAGCCGGTCAGAGGAGCAGGCAGGCCCCACACTGTGTATCGTCCAGGAGAGAAAGGTGCTGGGATGAGACCGCGCACTGGGAGCACAGGGGCTGGTGCCCTGCAGAGCAATGGCCCCCACACCTCGGACAGCAAGCGTTTGTGTTCTCGCTGGACAGAAACCGTCTCACGATCAGAGGAATCTGCTTGTCACTGACCAGGTTCTGTACGCTGTCACCTACACTGACAGAGTGGAAAACTGTCAGAATGGATGGCAAATAGTAAGCGAAACCCACCTAATGCAGACGACACTTAGGAGGCTGGGAACAGGGAGCGTGAGTGTGAGGACCGGGTGCTGCTGTGTGAGTGCAGGTGGTGTTTCCTCAAGGACAGGTGCTAAGTGCAGCCTCAGCCTCGAGACTCAGCACATAAAGGGAGCCTGCTGGTTACTGTGGGTTGTTGTTTTGGGGTTTTTTTGTAATATATTTTTATTATTTCCAGAGAGGAAGGGAGAGGGAGAGATAGAAACATCAATGAGAGAGAATCATTGATCAGCTGCCTCCTGCATGCCCCCTACTGGTGATTCAGCCCATAACCCGGTCATGTGCTCTTGAGGGGAATCCAACTTGGGACCCTTCAGTCCACAAATCGAGGCTCTATCCACTGAGCCAAACAAGCTAGGACCATGGTCGGCAAACTGCGGCTGGCGAGCCACATGCGGTACTTTGGCCCCTTGAGTGTGGCTCTGCCACAAAATACCATAAAATACCACGTGCGGTCCCACACGTACAGTGCGATTGAAACTTCGTGGTCCATGCACGGAAGTCGGTATTTTGTTAAAGAGCCACACTCAGTGGGCCAAAGAGCCGCATGTGGCTTGAGAGCTGCAGTTTACCAACCACTGACAAGGGCTAGTGTGCTCTTTAGTTCCCTCCTCTTAGAGACCAAAACCCGGGCTCCAGGCTCAATGGGATTTGGACGCCACCAGCTGGAAGCGCTGTGTGGACTCTCCATGTGGCCAGAGCTGCCAGAAAAGGCTGATGATGCCTCAGGGTCCAATATCAGTTGTGAAATGGAGATGAGAGTATTTATCATGAAATTCAAAAGGAAAATAAGTGAGGGAATATATGAAAATTTCACGGCAGAGTCTGAAACACAGTGGGGACTAAAACAACTTTGATCTCTTTCTAAAATACACAGCAAAGATAAATACAATTTACTACCGTTGTTTACAATGGATAAGCTATGGACCAGCCCATAATAGGGACTTGGTCAACTAGATGATGTCCATTCATACAATGGAACACAATGGCAGCCACTGACCATCACAACATTGATTAAATGAAAAGTATTCACAGCTCGTTAAGGAAAAGAGCAAAATCACTGAATCCTCCAATCACATTGGCGAAGGAGGACCAAACAGAACCCAACCTCAATAGTGCGATCCCCTGGCCCTTCCTCCCTGCCTTGCATCCTCTCTCCCTCCCTGGCCTCCCCCTGCAGTTCCTGATACTCGTGTGTCTGGTTCCAGATGAGTACCCTGGGGCTGGCTCCTCCAGCCTCTTCTCCGTGCTGAGCCCCAGAGGGATGGTGAAGAGGGAGCTCCTGAGTGACGTGGTGGGGGGCTGCGGCTATCGGATCAACAACCACTTGGACCTGGAGTACTCGCCACTGCCCGTGAACAAGATTATCAGTTCTGCGGAGGAGATGGTTGGTAAGGAGAAGGAGTACAGTATTGTGAACGAGAACTGTGAGCACTTTGTCACCTCTCTGAGATACGGCAAGGCCCGCAGCCTGCAGGTAAGGCCTTCTTGGGGGGGGGGGTCCCTCTCCCTTCTGGGGGACTGCTTGGGGTGGGGGTGACAAAGCAGAGGCAAGAATTACCCTGAATAATTCAAAAGGGAGCTCTCAGGGTCTTGTTGGCTGGGAGTCAGGACTTCTGAGAACAAATCTCGCATCTGCTTTTAATCCACTCAGGGTCTTTGGACAAGGTACTTACTCTCTAGCCTCAGTTTCCCCATGTGCAGAAGAAGGGATGTTGGAGGACCTCTGGGGTTCTGGCCAGCTCTGTCCCTTTAGGATCCTTCACCTCTATGATCCACCCTAAAGGCAGCTCCTGAAGCCCTGTGTGCTGTCAGGAAAAGTCTGGGCCAACCCGGGACCATGACAGGTCTCCTAAGGCCCCAGAGAGCCCTCGGGCAAGGGATGCTCAAGGTCTGTGGCCCATGTAAGAGCTCAAGGACATGTTATGTAAGGTCTGGGCACATCCTTACCGCTCTCCTCTTTCCCCTCTTACCAAAGCACAGCTAGTAAGAGGCAGCAGCAGGATTCAATGCCCAGTGTCCCTGCTCTTTCTGCTGAACCACAGCACCTCCAGGGCTCACAGTCCCTGTGATTGGGTGATGGGCAGCCTGGATGGAGGAGATGAGGGGAGGAGGAGCAGGATTGGGAGGGAAATTAAGGGTCTGATGCTCAGGTGGGGTGTTGAGTTGACCAGTTAGACATCCAGGTGGACCTGTTGAGTAGCAGTTGGACGTGTGAGTCTGGATTTCAGGGCTGAGGTGGGGCTGGACATAGAAGTTTCCAGGCTGAACTTGGGAACAATACACAGAGCAAAGTGATTCCTGAGGCCATAGTTTTCCATCCTCTCCCCTCAGCTCTGCCACCACCTCCCTCTGAAAAGGTGGAGCCCAGGTAGAGCCCCCTCCACACAGCCATTCCCACTTTCACCCCATGAGCTATGGTCCCAGGAGCCCAGGCAGGAAGCTTCCTCCCCTACTCACCTCCATCAGGACCAAACGGCCCCAACCAGGAGGCTCACACAGAAGGAGCCCATCTGTCCATCCTGCCAGTTGTCAGGACACATCCGGACAAGCCCAGCACTAACAATGGGCATACCTTCCTCTTCCCAGGGAAAGGGTTGTTGGGACAAGGCCAGCATCTCTGAGAGGACAGGCCCCTGGTGAGGGCGGGAGCATGAGTGTGGCCTTCAGCCCCTTTGGTGGGAGGGACAACCTGCCCGGAGTTGATGTGGACTCTGAACCTGGGCTGCTCCCTTTCAGGCAGAAAACTTCGTGACCGATCCAAATAAGTACCTTGGAAATGCAGCTTGGACTGCTCTCACCTGTTCTGTCATGAAGAAGCCATTGCCCAACACCAGTGACAGCCTGAAGGGGCAGGAAACCCCGCATTAGAAGCCGCTGTAGAGCTGACCTCCCACAGTCCGTCCCCCTGACCCGAGCTCACGGGCAACCTGTCTCTCACTGTCCCTCTCTCACTGGCTGAAGGATGGACTGATTGTGCCAAGACTGAGAAATTCATACGTAAACCTACATACCCTCCAGGGAGGGGTTCCGCTCCTTCTGTGGCTCCTAAAGCAGAACGGAAGCACCTGGGCACCTGGTGGGGACCCAGCGTTTGCTGTCCGTGTGACCTGGAGAAAGCTCTGGACTCTCAGTTTTGTTTTTCTTTCATATTTTTTTCAGAGAGGAGGGGTGAAGGAGAGATAGAAACATCAGTGATGAGAGAGGATCATTGATCGGCTGCCTCCTGCACATCCCACACCAGGGATTGAGCTGCAACCTGGGCATATGCCCTGATGAGGAATCGAACTGTGACTCCCGGTTCATAGATCAACGCTCAACCACTGAGCCATGGGGCTTATTTTTCTTTTTCTAACTCAAAGGTCAAGTCCTCACCCATCTGTGACGACCACATGGAATTAAATCATCTTCCTGTGCCCAACTTGCCATGGCTCAAGCTGCCCCTCATTGAATACTGAAATGAGTCGCCTCCACTTTGAGGGCAGGGAAACTCCTGTGTGACAGTGTAAGGATGGATATGTGTCATTATAATGTGTCCAGATTCATAGAATGCACCACACCCAGAGCGAATCTTGGGCTAAACTTAGGTCTGTGGGTTGTTATGATGTGCCGATGTAGGTTCATCCGTTATAACAAAAATACACACTCTGGACAGGGATGCTGATAATGGGGGAGGCTCTGCATGAGTGGGTGGAGGGGCATATGGGAAATCTCTGTACCTTCCTCTCAATCTACACTAATAAAAGACAAAGATGCAAATTGGCCATTCCTTTGTGACGCCCACCAGCTAATCAGGAGTGAGTATGCAAATTAACCCAACAAAAATGGCGGGTCAATTTGCATATGCAGGCACCGAGTGGCCGGGGGCGGGACGCTTGCATCATTGCCATGGTGACGATGCAGGCATTCTGCACTGCCCTGGCTCCTCCGGACCTCCTGGCAGCGTGGGAAGGTGGAAAAGCGGCTCCAGCCCTGAACAAAGGCAGAAAGGCAGCTCTGGGCTGGAGCAAAGGTGGTGCCAGCAAGCAGGGGAAGGAAGGCCCATTCTTGCATGAATCTTCGTGCATCGGGCCTCTAGTGTCTCTATAAACCTAAAATTTCTCTAAAAATTAAATTAAGTCTTTTTAAAAAATTAACCTCCTCAGAGTATCCCTCCGCTAGCACCTAGTGTGCCTGGGCGTGGTCTCAAAAGGGGCGGGTCCCATGCTCTCCTCTTCCTCGCCTGGCCTCTGCCACCAGTGGCCCACCTGAATGGCCACTCTCCATGGTGGGAGCACAGCCGCTCACACTCTGACTGGAGACCTGGGGCGTCCCCTCCCCTGGGCTGTGCCTTCCCGGCAGGAGGAAGCTGGGGGCCCCGATCCCCTGGGTGCACAGACACCAGGCGGGGATGAAGCTCGGGCTTCAGAAGGTTGAAGAACGAGGAGAAGGACTTGTACTTGCTGCCCAGGAGGGCCCTGCTCAGATCCCCAGGTGGAATGTCCGCCTCCGTGCGGGTCCGGGAGGATCCATGCTGGCCTCGCTCCCAGGCTCCCTCTGGGTCAGAGGGCACAGCTGCTCTGTGAGCCCCATACCCAGCGGGTGAGACAGGAGAAGGCTTTCTCGCTTCTGGGTCTAAAGCTCCCCCATAGCCGTGGGAGACGGGGAATCCGGGGACTCGGGTCTAATGGGACATGTGAGCTCCGGGCTCTAATTCTAGGCAGGAAATCTCCCCTGGGACCAGACCCAGGCTCCCAGCAGCTCTGGAGGGACCCAAGGGTGGTGCCAGCTCCCCCCCTCCCCTGGGTGCCCCTGGACCAGGGGTGCGGAACCATGGAGTTTGACTCACCCACAGTCCCCTCCAAGTGAAACTGCCTCTGCCTCCAGGGTCAGGTTCAAACCATGTGACTGGCCCCATCAGTCAGAACTGATTGGCTCAGTGTGCTCACCTGACCCAACAGCAGCCAATCAGGAGGCTGAGCTAGGATGCGGTAAGCTGAGCCAATCAGATTCTCTCTCAGGAACTGGAACAGGGAACCCAGGAGCTGCAGGCACTGAGGAGAGAGGCTGCTGGGCTGATGCAGAAAGGAAAGCCGTGGAGTGAGGAGTCAGGGGGCCAGCGACGCTGGGGAGATGACGGTACTAATTATTCCAGAACCAAGAGGAGGAGAGAGTAGCAGGAGGAAAGGAGCCTCGGCCACTTGGGCTGCGTCACATTCATGGCCGAGAATCCTCAACACAATTCCAGCCGCTGAGCCCCGGCCCTGGCGGGACAATGGGTCCTGCTCTTGTCCTCACAGGTGTGTCTCCCGCCCCTCACCCGTCCTCGCCCTCCAAGAGGAAACCTGAGAAAAGCAGAGAATGGCCAGGACGCACTCAGGCGGCTGGGGAAGAGCCCCTCACTGAGCTCGGCTGCCATGGCCACACACCACCGGCTGGGGGCGCAGCACAGACATTCATTTCTCACCGTCCTGGAAGCTGACAAGCTCAAGGCGAAGGCGCTGGCAGATGCAGTTCCTGGTGGAACCTCTTCCTGTCTTTCAAATGGCCACCTTCTCTCTATGTCCTCACATGGAGGAGAGAGGGCTCTGGTCTGTCTTGTAAGGGCTCAGATCCCATCATGCCCACCCCGCACCCTCGCCACCACCTCATGACCTCCTCTGAGCCTAATGACCTCCCAGAGGCCCAGCTCCAAACACCGTCACATTGGGGGTTAGGGCTGCAACGTGAATGGCGGGGGGGACACACGCATTCAGTCCATGACAGAGCCCAACTGTGTCTTTAATAGCATTCACACTAGCCGTATTTCCCCAATTAAATCTTCCTGTGCTTTTGTAGCTCCATTAAAAGCAGCCTGAATGGCCTGGCTAGGTGGCTCAGTGGTTGAGTGTTGTTCCATGAACCACGGTGTGTCTGGTTCAATTCCCGGAGGCTGATCCCCAGTAGAAAGTGCGCAGGAGGCAGCCACTGATGTCTCTCTCCCATCGATTTTTCTCTCTATTCCCTGCCCCTTCCTCTCTTTCTAAAAAACAAACAAAACCAAAAAACATATTTTTTAAAAATTTAGTCTAAATGAGTAGAAAACAGAGTGAAATCAATAAACCCAACCCCACCCCCGCTGGCTAAGCAAGGCCTCTCCAGACTACCTGGTTGCCGCTGGGATGATTCCTTGACCTCACTGCTCTTCCCGCTCTCGTCTGCCCCGCAGGGACCCGATGAGGGCCGCGATGGCCAGGCCCACACCAAGGAGGCCTACAGCCACGCCGCCTGCCACGACCGCTTCGGTGACCTGCAGCACAAGAGACGGGCGTCACACTCCTCATCAGGGGCCTGGCCACTGACACACCCACCAAGAATCTTCACTCAGGAGAGACCTGGGTCCCCTCCAATGGAACCACAGAAGGAGGGGTGTTTGCCGGGCAACAGGCCACCAGGAGAGCGGAGAAGAGGCGGGGAGAGAACGGGTGGGGGAAGGAGCTGTGGGTGTGAGGGAGACAGCGGCCCCGTAGGTGCTGAAAGGCTCAGAGAGCCGCAGGGGAACACAGGCAGTGCCCACATGGTCTAGGTTAGGGCTGGCCACTGGGAGCCTGAAGCAAGTGCAGAGTTGGGGAAACACCCCTGTGAGCTCTCATGACCCAGGCCTGGGCCGGGATGGTTCTGGGCGGCCCAGGAGCTGAGCCCGGCCCAGGCACAGCGTGGGCGCTGGTGGAGGAGCTGCTGATCCCATGTCATGACTGGGCAGCGGCTTCTAGAGCGAGATCACCTGCTTCTGCGCTGACCGGGGAGGGTTCTGGACAAGGAAGCGGATACTCGGACAGCAGGGATGAGGCAGAGGAGACATCAGGATGGTCCCTGCCCTCACCGCTGTCCTGGGGAAGCGAGAGCACATCGATGGGCTGCCTCCTGCTCACACCCCTGTGGGGGTCAAGCCCGCAACCCAGGCGTGTGTCTCACCAGGAATTGAACTGGCGACCGCCTGGTGCACAGGATGACACCCGATGAACGGAGCCACAGGACCAGGGCGGGTGAGGACATTTCAAAGGACAGGACAGCACCCAGGTCCTTGAGAGCGACACTCCTGAGCTGCAGGCCACACGTGCCCGTCCCGGGCAGAGGGGGTTCCCAGGGGCAGCCCCTGTCAGTAAGCGCTCCGAGAGGCGCTTGGGGCCCGGCTCAGAGGTTGGCTGGACAGTCCCTTCTCCTGGCAGCCTTCCGCTTCTCCCGCAGGCATTTCAGTCCTAGCAGCACCCACTCGTTTATGGAGGGAGCCGGAGGGAGTCTCTGTAGACAGACAGTCAGGGAGCAGGAAGGAGTAAGAGGGAGACAGACAGGAGAGGCCGAGTTACCGGCTGTGGAAGGAGCTCAGAAGGGAGGCACCGGGGACCAGCTGCTCAGGGGAAGAGACCTCCCCCCAGTCCCTCGGGAGCACAGCAGACGGCCAACCACCCCTGAAACGCTGGGGTCTCCCAGATTGGCCCTCGGGGGTTCAGCACAGATGCCTGATGGGCAGCCGGACCCGCAGGCTGCCACGCCTCCCACCTCAGCTCAAAGGAAGGAGACCCCACAGCAGGGTCCCCACGGGCACCAGGGGGCAGTTCCCAGTGGGTTCCCTGCCCCTCCCCTTTCACCACAGCCCTTCTCCCCTCACAGAAGAGGAGCGTCGTCCTCACCGACCGGGATCTACAGCCTTGGCCGAGGCGTAAGGTTCCAGCGAGGATGGGGCACCCACTGCTTCCAGACAGACCGGCCGAGGGAAGAACCAGGAGACCACATCCCCCCTGGGAGGCTCCCTCCACCTCTGTTACTGTAGATGGGAATTCCCACCCCAGACACTTGCCATGGAAACGTGCTGTAATGTATTCATTTGAGTTGTGGGGAAGGGGAATCCAGCTTTTTTCCTAAAAGAAGTGAAGTCTGGCCCTAGCCGGTTTGGCCTCAGTGGATACAGTGGATAGAAGGGTGCCAGGTTCGATTCAGGTCAAGGGCACGTACCTCAGTTGCAGGCTCATCCCCGGCCCTGGTCGGGGCTCAGGTGGGAGGCAACCAATCGATGTGTCTCCCTCACATCAATGTTTCTCTCTGTGTCTCTCCCCTCCCTTCCACTCTCTAAAAATCAATGGAAAAATATCCTCGGATGAGGACTAACAACAAATAAATGTAAATAAATGAATGAAATTAGGTCGGCTTTGGTGATTGGTTGGCAGGAATGCCTGCTCTGACTATTTAAATGACATGCAGACATTTTCCATTAACTGCGTGAGCTAACTGTGCAACGCCAAGGACGTGAAGAAAATAGACACATATGTACCACCTACCAAAAATGCCATCCTCTGCACCTCTTTAGTATTTATAAACTTTATATGTTTGATGTCAGCTAAGAATGTGTGAGGGGCATGTGGTTTTTCAAATTATCTGAGACCAGGAGTCAGCAAACTATGGCATAGGGGCCCAAGCCAGCCCCCTGCCCGGCCTGATCACATGATTGAGTCGATACCCCCACCCCTGGGCACTGACCTTTAGGCCACTTCACAACCGACATTCCCTTTTGCTTAGACCACATTCCACTTGCTAAGACCATTATCCTTCCCCTCAGGACCCGCCTAGAGAATTCTCCGCCCAGAAAAACCGCCTGGAGTCCTTTAAAATTTCTGACTCCTGTGGGTGCTGGTGCCATTTTGGGGTTCAGCCCATCTCGTATCCACATGACCTAATAAATTCATAATGTAAAAGGCTAATATGCTAAGTGTCTATCCAACAGTCCAACCGGTCGCTATGACACACACTGACCACCAGGAGGCAAACGCTTAATGCAGGAGCTGCCATGACGCATACTGGCCATTTACAAAGAAATGGCACCATGGACCTGGCATCAATAAAGCAACACTCAGCTTCCCCCAAGTGGGACACAGGCCCCGCCACCACCCCGGAGCCAACACTGCCGAGACTCCATGGCACAAAATGTGGCCCACAGCCCCACCCAGCCTGGAAACGGTGGCTGTGGACACCAGGTAAGGACATCATGCAGCAACGCCTGGCTTCCTCCCCCTAGAAACAGGCCATTTAAAAAAAAAAACAACACTACGGACCTGGTACCCACAAAGCAACACTCAGCTTCTCTCAAGTGGGACACAGGCCCCACCACCACCCCGGAGCAGCAGCCCACCAAATCGCAGCCAACACTGCCAAGACCCCATGGCCCCATGGCACAAAATGCGGCCCCCAGCCCAGCCCAGAAACAGTGGCTGTGGGCGCCTGGTAATGACATCACCTAGCAATGCCCAGCTTCCTCTCCCTAGCAACTAGTGTCCTTGGAGTTTCTTCAGCCCAGGAACACAACTTGCTTTATAGTCAGGTGCCAACATTTTACACTTTAACCAAATATCTGTGAAGTGTTTTCCCATGCCTCATCTCATTTGATCCTCACAGAAGTCCTGGAGTAGGTAGGTAGGAGACTCGGTAGAATCCTATTTTCTTTTCATTAGCCAGAAAATGGAGATTTAGAAAGTTTAGAAACTTGACCTGACTGAAAAGAAGAAATGGTGGACCTTGAAAATGACTTCATGTTTTCTCACTTTGCAGAATACAGTCAAACACTGCTGCAGTTACATATTTGACCCTTTGTTCTCCCTGCGTGATCTACAGTAATAATCTGCTTCATGTTGATATTTACTGCTGTGTTGCTAACAATTACCTGAAAGAGAAGTTAGGGTGCGTCCCTGGGCTGGAAAAAGTTTAGCTACATCAGAAAGCAGGTCTAATTAAGCAAGTTTATCCTATATAATAAAAGAGTAATATGCAAATAGATCGAACCACAGAACAACCAAACAACCAATCAAAGCATAATATGCTAATGCTATGCTGAGGCTGCTCAACTGCTCACTATGTCGCGCACTGACCACCAGGGGCCAGACAGTCAACTGGTCGATCAGTCGCTATGACATGCACTGACCACCAAAGGGCAGATGCTCCAACCTGTATGTTAGCTTGCTGCTGGGGTCCGGCTGATTGATCAGGACTAAGCAAGATGGGCTGGACACACCCTGGAGCCCTCCCACAGTCCCTCCCCGGCCCAATGGTGCACCTGTGGGGTCCCTCAGCCTAGCCTGCGCCCTCTCACAATCTGGGACCCTCAGAAGATGTCGGAGAGCCAGTTTCAGCCCGATCCTACAGGCCACTTCCCTTGGGAGGGTGCCAGACACAGGGCTCATGGCTGGTGAGCACTGCTGCAACAGTGCAAGCCTTTCTTGATTGGGACTGATTGGGAATGAGCCCACAGTAGACACAGTGGAGCCGGGATGAGTGGGAGCAGCAGGTAGCAACTGCAGGCGGCGTTGGACTGTGGGTTTTGGCCCGATCCCTGCAGGTCACCCAGAGGGACCCCATCCGTGCACAAATTCATGCACCAGGCCTCTAGTCTATATATATAGAGCTCTCGCTGGCGCCAATCGCACACGTGGATTCCATCTGTCATTGTCAATCATGAATTCAGTTAACACTTGTATTACAGAGAAAGGGTGAATATCTATATTAAAACATTTCTTCTAATTAATTGCCTTTCAATGTGCATGAATTCATGCACCCGGCCTCTAGTAAATTCATAATTCTTTACCCCTTTAGGCCCGTGCATTCGTCCTTTGGCGATTCTAACACCCACCACTGTTTCCATAAAAAGCTTCTTTAGGAATGGCCTCACCCACTCCATTAGGGATGGCCCACGACTGCGTTTCTGCAACAAAGCTGCAGAAGTGGAGAGACAGAGCCCACATGGGCCAGAGCCCGAAAGGTGTACCCCCGGCCCTTCCCAGAAAACGTCTGTCTGGCTCTTCATCCTCCTGGCTCCCACTTTTCCTCCTCCCTTGGCCTGTAGTCCTTGTCGCCCCTGGTCATTTCCATCTCATTTTGCAGTTTCAGATTAATCAAAAGAATTAAATCAGATTCAGCTCAATTGTCTCCTCTTCTGTGATGCCTCCTGGATCAGGCACCTGGGTTCAAATCCCACCTCTGCACTTGGCTGTCAGGTGCTAGAGACTCAATGCCTAGTGGTGGAATGAGTTTGGGTGAGCGAGTAAAGCACCGTGAGTCCTAGTTTCCCCATCTGTAAAGTGGGGATAAAACAACCCTCCTCTGGAGCTATGGGAGGGGCCAGGGGTGACTGTCATGGCTGCGACATCACCCCCTGACCTCACTGGTCTGCACAGCGACTGGCACTTCTCCCCAATCTCATTCCTACCCCGACTGTCACTCCCTCGAGGGCAGGGATTCTGTCCCTGCTATATTGTCTTGTTTGTGCCTCTGCCTCCACCCCAGCCGCCCACACGATGCCCAGCCACTGTCAGCGGAGGGAATGGTCTGGTTCCTGGGGACAGGGACACAGGCTGAGGACCCACCTGGTCACTGCGGGAGACTCCGTAGCGCAGCTCGTTCACAAAGTGCTCACAGTTGTCGCTGGTCAGCTTGTAGAGCATCTCCTGCCCCACCTTCTCCTCCGCGCAGCGCACAATTTTGCTGGGAGGCAGCGGGGAGTACTTCCGGTCATGCTTGTTATTGACACGGTACTTGTCTTTCCCGGCCACCACGGACAGCAGCTCCTTCTTCACTATGGCCTTGTCGGTCAGGGCGGACATGAGGCTGGCTGACCCCGCTCCCGCGATTTCACCTGTGGTTCCCAAAGAGGAAAGAGGCCGATGGTCAGGGCTGAGAGCGGGCAAACAGGCAGCCCCACTGCCCTGGGCTTCATCAGTGAGGATGAGCTGGGGAAAGGCCGGCCCCCTGCCTGGCTTCAAACTCAAAAACAGGCCGACCCCCGCCTGGGTGCCCTTGGAGAAGTCACAGCTGCCTCTGGACTCTGGCTCCTCATTTCTAAAGCCGAGGATGTGGATTCTTCTAAAGGCCCCTGTGGGCTCAGATGTCCCTGAAAGATGCAGGAGGGGCAGAGGGTACAGGGCACAGACCCCAGGTGCAGCCCGAGCCAGAGCGGGGTGGGGCCCTCAGCGGCCAGGGTGACATGTTTCCAATAGTAGGAAAGGAGGCTGCTGAGCAAGCCCAGGCCTGACCTGCAAACCCAGAGCCCCACCCACCGTGTGGCCTCAGGCCAGTCCCTTCTCCTCTCAGGGGCTTCCATCACTTACAGACGGAAGGGCCTGGGTCAGGTGGTGGCCACACTCTCCCAGCTCTGAATTCTAGGATTTGCCCCTAACAGGACGCCCACCTCCTGCCTCACCCAGGCTTCTGGGAAAGCTGACAGGAGAAGGTGAGTGATGGGCCCTGGAACCCTCAGCAGTTCTTAGTTGGTTCTTAAAAGGACATTTGACCCTGGCCAATGCGGCTCAGTTGGTTGGAGCATCGTCCTGTACACAGAGAAGGGGAAAGAGAGAAACATCTCACATCAATGTTTCTCTCTCCCCACCCGCTTCTCTAAAAATCAATGGAAAAAATATCCTCAGCCCTAACCGGTTTGGCTCAGTGGATATAGCGTCGGCCTGTGGACTGAAGGGTCCCAGGTTCAATTCCAGTCAAAGGCATGTACCTTGGTTGTGGGCACATCCCAGGTAGGGGGTGTGCAGGTGGCAGCTGATCAATGCTTCTCTCTCATCGATGTTTCTAACTCTCTAGCCCTCTCCCTTCTGCTCTGTAAAGAACTAATAAAATATATTAAATATATATATATCCTCAGATGAGGATTAACAAAAAAATAAAACAGTAAGTTATTCCTCCATAAGCCTCACTTTTTAAAGCCTGCATTTGGCTTTCAAATTCACATGTGTATGCACACACATGCTGTACAGTTGCTTGTAACGGTGGCACCGTCTGCCATGAAATTCAGGCACCGATTTTATTTGGCCCGTTCCCTGCTGTTGGTGGTTCCCAGGCTTTCGGTATTTGCTTTAATGCCACGCAGCTCTGGGAGGGAAGGGAGGTTGGCCCAGCACCCGCCAGCCCCGCCCGGCTCCCCGGTGCTGTCCTGCATCCCACCCTGCACGACCGGGAGGTGGGTTCTCATTGCTCTACTGAGGGTGCAGCTGAGCTTAGGGGGCAAGTCACACGGGCAAGTCACAGGTCGGCAAGCGGAGGCCCCAGGACCCCAAACGGGTGCTGCTAAGTGGGAGGCCCACGCTCCTTCCATGCCTCTGAGCCAGCTGTACGCTGTGTCCTACTCATCTGCCCCCAGAACATGGAGCACACAAAGGGGTGCTTCCCTGGGACAGTGGGTTAGCTGGAAGTGAACCCCAGTATCACCTGGAATAAAGGCCAACAGTCCGTCTCTCCACGAACTCGCTGCTGAGGAAGAGGAGGGGCTGCAGACCTACCAGGGAACATCATGCAGCTAATGGCCAGGGAGAGCCCACCATCCAGGCACTGGGTGAGAACAGCGCACGAGTGTGCAGCCGCTAACACTCCCACCTCTGCCCTGAGCTTCAGTGGAGAACCAGCCTTACTTGGAGGAGCCAGGTGCACCACGTAGCCGTCCCCCACGTAGAGGGCCCAGTGCTGGTAGCCAGGGCGGAAAATCTCAATCAGGTCTCCAGGTTTTGGTTTGGCCTGTGACTGAAAAACCAGAGACAGGCTGAGGTTAGTCCTCACAGGGAACATTCTAGTCCTCACAGGGAACATGTTCTTCACATTTAGGTTTAGCATGTATTACCATATTCTGTAAGGAGCCCCAGCCCAGCCTGCAAGCTCCCTCTGAGCATCTCCTGCAGGAAACGGAAGAGGGCGCTCTCCTCGCTCAGATGGGAAGTCCCTCCTTTATTGGGGCTGCTGAGCTGGAATTGAGCTCTTCGGGGGACAAAGAAGAGATGGACAGGGTGTCTGGAGGGGAGGTGTGGGCAGGTGGGCAGCACGGGGGTGTGGCCGAGACATGGGTGTGCAGACATGGGCATGAGCACATTTTATGCCAGAGCATGTTGGTGTCAGTGAGTATATGACTCCCAGGAAGTCTCAAATGCCCAGTAAAGAGCCACCCACCTTGCGCCGGGTCTGAATGATTCTGAGTGATAGAGCCCTGACCTGCACAGCCAGACATGGTGCTCAACAGGGCCCACATTTCATATCCATCACTCCCTTGACTACAAGCTATCATTACCCCATTTGACAGATGAGAAGATTGAGTCTCAGGAAGGTTAGGTAACATGCAAAGATCCTTACCTAGTGAATAGAAGAGAAAGATTGAAACCTAGTCTGCATGTTACCAATGTTGTGCCCTTGACAATCTCAGAGCATCCCAGGCAGGCGGGGGCCGCTGAAGCCTGGGCTCCAGGCCAAGACCCAGCTGGGGACCCAGGGTGTGCCTGGAGCTGGTGGCAGGGCAGTGCCCTTCTGGGGTTTGCAGGAGCAGGAAGTCTGTTGCCCTCATCCCCCTGGGAATGCGAGATACGCCCTTATCACACAAGTTCTATTTTAGGATCGCTTGAGGTCAGCCAGCACCTCTCCTCCCTGACTCAGCTGAGTGTGGTCAGAGGGGCCCGATCACCATAAGCAGGGTGGGTGGCTATTGCTGGGTGAAGTGAGGGTGGCTGCCAACCGGAAGTCTGCTGGGGAGACATGGTTGAGAGAAAAGCTCTTGATTACAAGTGTCATGTGTCAACCTGAGCAAAGATGGAACAATTTGAGCATCAAAAAGACACACAGCAGATATGTGAATAATGACATCAATGTGCTCATAATGACACTTTCAAAATGCCTTAGTCACCTTTGGAGGATGCGAAAGAATCACCATATTATTACAAAAGCTGGTAAATAAAGGAAAAGATTCAAGCATTTCCTAAGTGAACTGTACTCAGACAACCAAGTTAAGAATGACAGCAAAACCCAAAGCCACAAAACAACACTTAAAGGTGGCTACACTTCTGTATGCAAAGGACTAGAAAACCCCTGGCAGGACACGTACCGAGCCACACAGAGGAGGGACTGTGTGCGGGGGGCGGGGCGGGGGGCGGGGCGCAGAGTGCAGAGGATTTTAGCCTCGGTTTCCATTTGGGTTTGCGGGAGAAGCTAACAAGGAAAATGTGCTCACATATTTGAAGCAGAGATTAAATAAAAGCCATTTGCATGGTGTCAGGATGCAGTGAGCATTCGGAAATGGGACTGTTACGCAGCCAGAAGGAAGGAGCAGCATATGGAAAGGGAAGAGAGGGATGGAAAGAAAAGCAGAGGGAACAGGTGAGCAGTTTGGAGAGGAGGGTGGACAAGAACCCTTCTTTCAGCCCCCGCCTCGGCCCCACACCGCTGGGAGCCATTCTCCTGTCCCTCCCTCCCAGCTCCTCCCAGCCATGCAGGACAGTGTGACTGAGGAGGTGGGACTGGGCAGTGGGCAGAGGCTGCCCCCCCCCATGAGCCCACCATTCCTGCCTCCTCAGGAAGGCCCTGGGGAGCCCTCCCACCCCGGGTAGCGGACCCTCCGGCCTCAGCAGGCGCCCGTGCCCCTCGGTGCCAGAGCTGCAGCCCAGCAAGGAGACCCACATCATCACCACTAACAGGATTGTGGTGTTTGAAATAAAAGCTTTCTGGGGACTTACCAGAGCCATCCTCCTGTGCAGGTGTGTCTGCGTGCTGCTGCCTCAGGCCCAACCTTCTATGATCAAGAGTTTCGTTTTCCCGCTGACCCAGCCCAGGAAGACAAACACCTGTACTTAAAGCCACGTCATGTGCTCCTCTGTGAGACATGTGTCCAGGTGACCTGCGAGGTAATGACTCAGTGAGAGGAGGGTCATGTTCTTCACATTTAGGTTTAGCATGTATTACCATATGCTACTAATAAATACATACATTTTTTAAAATGAAAATGCAAATCAAAGGTCACACAAAATCTGCTCTTTGTTCAAAGCAGGGCCCAGGTCCAGGCCAGGTAGACACATAGGCCTGGAAACCAGCCAGAGAGAAACCGAAGTCCACATGCAGAGTCAGAAGGATTCGGTGGTGGCCGCAGTCAGTGCCATGGTCGTAAGTCACCAAGTCTGAGGGCCCAGAGAAGAGGAGATAGGAACAGCCGGGTCAGGGGGTGTGGGGCGAGGAGGGATGGAGAGACAGAAGGAGGGAGGAGCTCCAAGGAGGCCTGAACACCGGGACTGACCATGACCAGAACACACCAACGATTCCAGCAACCGCTAAGCAGATGGAACCAGACAAAACGTGTCACCAGAGGCGCACGCCCCACACTGGGAACAGGGCGCCCGCTCGCTCCTCGCCCTCCCCCTTCACCCCCCCTTGGCCCCCAGTTCAGAAACACATCCCAGACCAAGTGGAAACCCAAACCCACCACTGCCTGGGTGTGGAGAGGCCCATTTTCTGGAACCAGCGTGCGACCCCATCCAAAGCCCCAAATCAGATTCTCTCACTGACACCCCCTGTGGCTGTAACATCCTGGGCAAAGGGGTGTGGAGTGGGGAGGGCCCGTCGCATCCTCATTGTGCGGCATGTGGGAGGTGTAGCCAATTTCCTGAATTTTGTGTCTATGAATGTCTTGCTCTTAGAAAATATTTCCTGCGTATAAATGTGTCCCTTAAACAACATATACATATGTAGTTTGCATTTCTTGAATGTGGTAAAATCAGAATCAAATATCTCACATTGCACAACTTGATGATGTTTGCCCAATATTAGGTTCCTTGTGGATTCGTGTTCATTCACATCATGTGGAATGTAGCACAGTTCAATCATCCTCTCCTGTCAGTGGACATTGGGGTGCTCCCAGTGGGTTGCATTACAGACAAAGTTGCCATGAGCATCCTCACACAAGCCTCCTAGTGCACCTGGAGTCTTCTCTAAGCAGAGGCTGTTAAACCTTTTTGACCAAGATCCACGGTAAGAAATACATTTTATAAGGTACCAGGATATATAGAGACTTCAGGCATATAAATGCAAGTCTTGCCAAAATCTAGACGAGATACACTCTGATAAATTCTGTTCTTTATTTTTTCTAACATACCGACTGTGACCGACTAAATAGAAGTTATCACTGACTAAAGCAGTGTTTCTCAACCTTCCTAATGCCACGACCCTTTCATACAGTTCCTCATGTTGTGGTGACCCCCAATCATAAAATTATTTTCGTTGCTACTTCATAACTGTAATTTTGCTACTGTAAACAATATGTAATTATATATGTGTTTTCCGATGGTCTTAGGTGACCCCTGTGAAAGGGTCGTTCGACCCCCAAAGGGGTCGCGACCCACAGGTTGAGAACCGCTGGACTAAAGGGTCACCAACCAGAGTTGTTGGGGTGTATGGTATTGTTAGGCAGGATAGATGGCTGCTAGGGCAGAAGGAGGGGAAGGGGGTAGGGAAAAAGGGAATTTTTCTCACCCACTGAATGAAGAAGTCAGCAATCTTGGGACTTGCCAAGATAAAATTGCTAGGTGTTCTCATAAATTTGGGGGAAAGCCACAACAATGTAAAAGGGGGACCTGGAAATCTAGTCTGTTGTCCAAGATCCAGCAGGGGAATCTTGAAACCTATAAGAAGGGAAAATATAAAACCCTTGAACCCCCACCAGGCGAGGCGCTGAGACTAGCTGAGTTGCCAACTTGTGCTTTATGCCAAGTGTATTTTTAATAAATGTTCTTGCTTTGCTTCAACACTGCTTTTTGTCACTCACCTGAATTCTTTCTCCAAAGCGTGAAAAGAGTCGGGGTAGGGGTTGTGGGGGGAGAACCCCCTCCAATGCAAGCAGCTCTCTGGTAGCAGTATGACCTTCTCCAACTTTGTTAGAGAAAGAATGCAAAATTATGTTTCCCATGGGTAGTACACCAGAGTCACAATTGCTCAACATCTTTTTAAATATTTGTCAACATGGCAGTAGTAGCATGGGATCTTTTTCACATGTCTATGTTTATTGGACATTTGTATTTACTCCCCTGAGCTCTGAGGGTGTTTCCAGAAGAAATTAGCATTTAAATGAGTAGACTGAGTAAAGAAGGTGACTCACCAGTGTGGGCAGGCATCATCCAATCCATTGAGGGTCCAAACAGAACAAAACGGTGGAGAAAACACTAACTCTCTCTTCTTGACCTGGGACATCATAGTTCCTGTTTCTCAAGGCTTTGAACTCCAGAGTTTACACCAGTGGCCTTAACACCTTATTTGCAGTCCTTTAGCCTCTCAACAAATTACACGGCTGGCTTTTCTGGTCCACTGCTTGCAAATGACAGATTGTACGACTTCTCGGCCTCCATAACCATGTGAGCCAATTCATGTAATAAATCTCATATATCCATATCTGTATCTATGGCTATATCCTATCGGTTCTTTTTCTCTGGAGAACCCTAACACATTGCCCTTTGCATTTATTAAAAAACAAAATTCAACCTAGTAAATTTGAAGATCTCCTTGGCTTTATTAAGGAACTAATGAATCGGGCAGCATCTCATCCAGCAAGTACAAGGGCAATGTTAACATAAAAACATTCAAACCTGTAAAGATTTTTGTGAGTTTATTTGAGCCCAACTGTCAACAATTGTCGGGAAGCAGATTCTCAACGGACTGGGATAGTGCTCCAGATAATGGCCGTTTTTCATCTATTTTTATACGTGTAATCAAAGGAGGGGACATGGGAGGGTTACAAGAAATCCACTGGTGATAGATTAGGGAGGCGGGAGAAAGCAAAGTAGGGAACCTCTGGGATTGGATAAAAAGTAAAAGATAGACACATACTTAGGTGAGTGCAGGAACAATTAACATAACAATGAAGGAATCCGTGGTATCTATCCTGGCACCCAGGCACATTTGGTTGTGCCCTGAGGGGTCCAGAAAAAGGGAAGTTACAAGTTACCCAGACATTTCAAGGATATGTTAGCAGAGATGCAGAAAGACAGATAGGCTCAGTTAAGGTAAAGGTTGACCTTATCAGTGAAGATACCAGCCTAGGAGGTGACTACCCACCATAACTGCTTTTAGTTAAAGTTTAATTTCAGACCATCCCTGTGGTGACTTTAGGTCTCTGAGTTGGCAAGACTGCCATGCAGGCCTTTTTGATAAAAAGTCCACCTTACCCCCTTGGCCCCCGTCGTCCACAGCACTCTGAGGGGTTGTTCAAAAACAACAACTCTTATAGATAAAAGGTTCGGGCAAAGAGCTGAAGACAAAGAAAAGAAAAGCTACTTTAGGGTCATAACCCAAC
>NW_005871751.1:274535-275607 GCF_000147115.1 Myotis lucifugus | reverse complement strand
CAAACATCCCAGGAATAAGAAGGATGGAAATGTGGACCTGATACCCTAAACCCACATCCTTACATGGCCTGGTCAGCGCTGCCCTCGCTGCTCTAACCACAGAGCTTGCCTGGGCTGTATATGTGTGGCTGCCACAACCCCTCGGTGACCAGTGCAGGAAACAATTTGGAGCTCCTCTAGGGATATATAGATGCCAAATGTGTCCAGCTGTGTGAGATGTCAGGAGACACCCGTGTAAGTAACATGACAAGACACCCTTCACTGATGTTCTTAGCAGCCAGAGAATGTGATGACCGAATTGGAGGAAGCTACAGACCTGAGGTTGACTGCTGCTCAGTCTTTAACTTTCCCCTAAAAGGCCATGAGGCACGGCTTTGTGGCCGCCCTGGTTCTGCCGGGTGAACTTGCTAGGAAACCTGCGTAAACCCACTTGCACCCCGTGTTTTCCTGGCTCAGCTCTGTGTCAGGTGGGAGACGTGGTTGGCAGATGATGGAGGAGGCACAAGGGGCCCCTAGTTCTCTACAGAGAAGAAATGCTGATGCAGCTGGATCATATAAAAGATACTTTGTCAAGGCAACAGCAGCAGCCCCATTGTCTGCGGTCATTCTGTGTGCAGAGTATAATGAAACCCAGGAGAGTGCCCTCTGGTTAGTCCTGGTGGTGCAAACGCTACAGGAAAACCATCCTGAGAGTCAGCGCGACTGCAGAGGCCACGGATGGCTTTCTGGTGCGAGGCTGGTGGGTCCAGCGCAGCCTCCGTGCTGAGACCACCGGGGTTCTGATCAGGAAAATGGGCTACACGGTGTGCGTCACAGGCCTCAACTCAGAATGCTATGAAGGAGAAACGCTAAGAAATCCATCTTTCTTTTTGAAGTGGACAAACTGAAATACTGTCAGACTACAGAAAACCCGCTGTCTATGCTACTACACAGCTTCTCTCAGTTAAGCACCAGAATTGTTTCTGGGAAAAAAAAATTTTAAGGTGCTTTCTCCAAATTCAGTAATGTTCTGATTGGATAAAATAACCGTGTTATTCTAAAAGCAATTGGATTTTGACTATAAGAGGTTACG
>NW_005871751.1:272984-274352 GCF_000147115.1 Myotis lucifugus | reverse complement strand
GTCCCCTTGACCGGAATCAAATCCATGACTCTTCAGTCCGCAGGCCAACACTCTATTCACTGAGCCAAACCAGCTAGGGCCATTCCTGCCCTTTCCAACTGGTAAATTAAATGTCATAAATATTCTGTTGAAGGAAAATCTAATCTGCTCCAAAGAGCACAGCACAAGTAAACATAATGACTGACCAGATTGTTAATTTACAGACAAACAAAAATGTCCTGGTGGGTGAAATGGAAAGGGGACTGCCACTCGGACAGCACTTACCGAGGAAACACCGCTAGACATTCCAGCACCCACAAACCACCACCCTCCCGAGCTGGGAGGCGTGTGGAGGTCACATTTAGTTTGTTCACCTCATGTAGTGTGACCGTTACTCACTAGGCCAGTAGTTCTCAGCTGGGGACAGATGCGCTTTGCCCTCTGGGGGAAATTGGCAACAGCTACAGACATTTGTTCCCCATACCTGGCGGTGAGGAAGTGCTACTGACACCTAGTGGGGAGAGGCCACAGGTGCTGCTAACCACCTGGCAACGCACAGAGCCAGTCAGAACAGTGAAGAATTGTCTCCATTGTCGATAACCCAAAACGTCAGCAGTACTGAGGTTGATAAACCCTCATTTTTAGGCCAAGAAATGAAAGAAGGGATGTTTGAAAACAGTATAAATGGCACCTCTTTTTGTTTTGTAATATATTCTGGTTTCATTTTTTTAAGGGGTCCAATAGAATTGTTTATGCTGTTTTATTGTTGCTGTGTTGTCATTGTTTTGTCTTTCCCGTGGGTGGGTAGTGCATAGGGCTAAAGCCATAGGAAGAAAAGTGTGACGTGTCCAATTTCCAATGCTTCATTTTGCAAGAAGAGTTGAATTATTGTTTCCATAGAGTAAATGATAGAAACTATTTCTTAGCTATTTTACTATCTCAAACTTGGAATTATATTTAATTGCTCTGAATATTATTCGTGCCTAGTGACATATGAAATTATGTAACAATTTTGTATTGACACATAATTCTTCATTTATATAAACCTGTGAGTCTGTTCTTTAGTCTATTAATAATCAATGGAAAATAATGAAAAATGAGATGACTAGGAGATATTCTATAAATCTATCAAATCTTCCTGATGTAGCACCCTGAATTTATAGAGTATCCTATTGCTTTCAAGTTTCTAGAGTGACTTTTACTTCAAGTTTATTGCTGCATAGGAGTATGGAAATTTACCTGATGTAAAAGCCACCTGAGAGTGAGGACCTCAATTTTTAGGCAATATCTCCAATAATGAAACAGATTTATTTAGCATAAGTTTCTCTTTTTATGTGATAGTGCCACTGCTACTTTTTAGAAAACTTTTTAATACCCAAATCTATCAAT
>NW_005871751.1:272062-272884 GCF_000147115.1 Myotis lucifugus | reverse complement strand
TCAGGGTCCCCAGACCCCGGGACCACCTCTCCCCCACGAGATCATGCTCTGCTGTGGTCCCTGTGCCTGTCTCACCCCCTCTGGGCTGAAGCTCCATCAGGGGGTCCTGTGTGCTCGGCGCCCCCCCCCCCTCCCTGCATCTCCTGGGTCCTGAGAGGGGCCTGGTTTGGAACAGGAGGGAAGGACCTGTGGGAGCAGGAGGGCTGGAGGGCCAGGGGGCCAGGGCTCAGGCCAGGCAGGCCCAGAGTTGGTGTCCATCTGGGGGAGAACAAGGGCATTTCTCACTCTGAAGGGAAATGTTGGATTCAGGTGAGGCCTGGGCACTGTCCCAGGAGCAGGGCAGTGAGCTGGGGCCTGGTCTGGGGGAGGCAGTGGTTCCCAGGAGCAGTGAAGCAGGTGGACTGAGCTCTGGAGGGTGCAGGCAATTCCCGGAATCACCCCACTTCCTGTAAGAGCCCCGCCCACCTGGCTGCTTTCCCTGCACACCATGCGCTTGGCTGGTCACTCCCGGGATCCCCTGTGGTCAGGACACCAGG
Source organism: Myotis lucifugus (assembly GCF_000147115.1). NCBI lineage: Eukaryota > Metazoa > Chordata > Mammalia > Chiroptera > Vespertilionidae > Myotis > Myotis lucifugus. The sequence goes on along the minus strand of NW_005871751.1, from coordinate 272,348 downwards.
GCTATTAGGGGTGGGGGAGCTGTCCCTGTCTGACCCTGAGAATGGAATGCGCGGCATCAGGCAGACACATGCCTGGGAGGAAGGAGGAGCAAGAACAGAGGGGCTGGGGAGGCATGAACCCCAGCAGCAGCTGAGCCCCCACGGCTACATGTCCTGCAGGCACTGGCCCCCAGCAAGGATTGATCTGGCTCAGGACAGCATTGGTGCTGAGGTGGACAGTCTCTGCCCTAAAGCCCTCACTAAGATCACAGAAGGGGAGGCCAAGCTAATGAGTCCATAACTGGGG
>NW_005871751.1:267333-268585 GCF_000147115.1 Myotis lucifugus | reverse complement strand
CTGAACAGAAAAAAATGCACATATGGAGGGGGGAATATTTTCACAGGACTTTTACAGATACTTCTCTTGTGCAGTAATTATCATTTATATTTCCAAATACACACAAGCTCAAAACATGCTACCACCCCAGGAAACTTCTTTTTTAAAAGAAGAGGAGGTGGACTTGCCCACGGAGCCCTGCGCACAGTTAGAAGCAACGGCTCGCTGTTCCCGTGGCAACGAGGATCACCTTTTAGACACAGTGCTGAGCGGAAAGTGAGAATGAGCGCCGCAACACAATACACTTCCATCAATTAAAGATGTCCCACCGAACCCAGGAATGCACGTCTGTGAGAGCCACCCCTGCAAAAATAAACTTTAAACAGCAACAACAAGAAAAGAAACGCACAAAGTAAAGAACCACACATGCAGCACACTGGGTGCTGGCCGTTGGGAAGATGGAGTAAGGGAACCAACAAAACAACAACCCTAGGAGAGAGGGGCCTGCAGGCGGGCAGGCTGCCAGGAGCTAAGGGTCTGGCTCTCCTTCCAGCACTGAAATCTCACTAGAGCAGCGGTTCTCAACCTTCCTAATGCCGCGACCTTTTAATACAGTTCCTCATGTTGTGGTGACCCCCAATTTCATTGTTACAAATTGAACATAATGAAAGCATAGTGATTAATCACAAAAACAATATGTAATTATATATGTTTTCCGATGGTCTTAGGCAACCCCTGTGAAAGGGTCATTAGACCCCCAAAGGGGTCGCAACCCACAGGTTGAGAACCGCTGCACTAGAGGAACAATGACTCCATGACAGACACAGCCAAGTCAGCTGAATCAAAATCAAGGACTCAAGAAATCCTGTTGTACAATCAGAAGCACACGTTCTGTAATCCGGGCGCCAACTCTGTGCCTCTGCTTGTTCCTGCGTGAAGCTGAGGATGGTTTCTACCCTTGTCCAGTGGCTGGAGGAAAAGTCAAAAGGTTACGGTTTGGTGACACATGAAATTCACACGGCAGAGGCCAGACCGCTTCCCGGCCGCGGCCACACCCCGGCACCAGCATTGTCCACGATGCTTTCTCACGGCAGAGCTGAGTCCCTGCAGTGGAGACCATACGGCCTGCAGGACCTAAATCTTCACTCTCGGCCCTTTACAGCAGGTTTGCCGACTCCTGTCATAAAGGGATCAGCAGTGCATCTCCCTCCCTCAGCTTGGGGACCAGCAGGAAGCGCTGGGAAGAGCTGCCTCTCTCCAGGGCAGGGCTGGG